>NC_068363.1:77029397-77076897 GCF_020536995.1 Dreissena polymorpha | reverse complement strand
AGCATTTCTGCGAGTCCGATGATCTTATGGAAGAGCACATATGACATTCCTCAACGTACACGTTTTTGGAGTCGTTATATGGAGAACAAGGGCCCAACAAAGACATGTAATCGTACACATACTGCTTAGGCAAGTACACATTCATAAATAATAAACAAGAATAGTACATTATTTACAAGTATTAAACTAATTACCAAATAATTAATCATAGCATTAAATATAAATGCAGTCAAAATACACATCATATAACGTTTTAACAACTTAAGCTATGAATTTTAAGTGGTAATAATAGTGATCAATAATTGCTTATTTCCTAAATTTAATGCAATATCTTTCGAATCGCTCGTTCGCCAAAATTAACCTTTATGTAAGGTTTGTCGTATTGACTAGCATTTTCACCTAGTTCCCTAGTATGTTTGTGTGTCTTGTTATGCTTTACATTTCGTTTTATCATTGATTGTTATAAGATACAGATACTCTCCAAGGATGAGAATATACGTGTCACACATAACCAGTACACGGAGTTGACGCGGTGCCATGGTACATGTATATTATAATGGGCAAACTCGCTAAATACGACTTCCATTTTCGACAACAGACTTGACATCTTTGCCGACTAACACCAATATTGAAATGTTTTCGTTTACTAGAATTCAAAAATATTTTGATTTCTTGACGGAAAATACCATTTTGTAAAGTGAAACCTTAAGCTACCTTCATGTAACTTGGCGTAATTATAAAACAATAGTCTACCCAGCATATGTGCATGCGGAGACGGTAACTAATCGTGAAGTATCATGTCCATCATCCCTTACAACGCAATGTGTTTTCTATACGTCAGCTTTTAAAATATTTATGCACTTCAAACACAAAAGCATTATACGCTAATTTTATAAAACATGTTATATGATTGTGTGCTATAACATAAAGGAACACGAAATATTTAATCGTTTTCATTTTACAATCAAAGCAATCACACGCACAACATGAAAGTAATTGAAAGAACATGTATTAATACAATGTCGCACTTAAATTATGATTTGATATAAAAGTACATCTCTTTTCATGATAAGATCATAACCAGACACGCGTCACTATGTTTTTATCGATACTGAGGATTGTTATATATATACTAATGCGTTTGCATTTTTCATTGGATTTACTTACATTGTATGCATCAATCAGTTGTACATTTACGTGAAATGCAGAAACTGAAATAACATTTATTAAACAGTTAACGCCTGTCTCGAACGGAATTTTGGTTGAATTATTTGAGAATATTTGTTGTGAAACCAGTCTGTTAAGTTTAAGATAGTTTGCAAGGGACCTTAATGTCTTGGTGTATTTCAGAACAATCTACGTTAGGACTGTCTGGACGCTTGTTTGTATAGTCTGCTGGCAGACAGGACATTTTGAGATTCCACGTGCACAGTCCGTGCACATCCGATGGTGGGCGCATGGTAGGAACAGGACATTGGCGTCGTTGGACTTGCATCTCATGCACAGAAGTAAGCTCTTCAGTCGCTGGTTTTCTGTAATTGGGTCTTCTGAAATATTACTACAGATTTTGCAGTCAAATAGATGTAATTATTTACGCAGCTCAATTATGAATTTCCTATGCTAACTGTAATGGTCACTTGGTGCATTAATCATTTCAAATACAATCAAAACCGTTACCATGAAAGCAATCTTGACTGATCTGGTCACTACCTTGATTTTTCATGATTTCGATTGAAGCGATGACGTCATTAATGATTGGTATAGTTCCTGGAAATTACAATGAATAATCATTATAATAATTATTTTAATAATAAACACAAAACAACAACATATGGTGTTCGTGTTGATGTGTTGCTGAGGACAAAGTAAACAAATACTATTTATATACAATTTCAAAGATATATGATGTCATAAAAGCTCCGTATAGTTCCTGGAAAAGACTTACAGCAGTTTATCTAACCTATCTTGTGATTTTTTCTTGAGAAAAACGTAAAACAAATATTTTGACTATAAACGTGATCGTGTGCGACGTGTTTTATATAAAAAAAAAAACTTATTGATAAGAGTATCCCTGCAGTAAAAATTAACATTTTATACACATGAATGCATGCATAAAAAAAGAAATTCGCATGATGTGTGTAACAATATAAAAGATTATAAGATATATGATAACCATTTACAAATAAATCGTAGTGACCTTATGGCCTTTTTAAATAAATAAAATTATTCTACAGAATCATATTTTTTTAATTAACAATATTCGTGTTGTACGATTGACTGGAATTTTAACCATGAAAGTCCCGTGACGCAACCCAGTGTGTAAATACAATTCAGTGCACTTGACCTTGAGTAATGGACTTAAAACTTAACTTTATTTCATAACATATCAATGAAATATTGCTTAACAACCAAATGGCGTATTAACCTATATCATGAATCAGAAAGTTGGACAGTTGTTTAGCCTTAAACAGTTATATCGTGTATTAATTAAATTGTAATTATAATTCAGTTGTAGGTTAATATTGTCTTATATTGACATTAAATTTATGATTCAACGCCACGAAGTTAAGGTTTAGCTACGTATACAACCATTATTACTAATTACAGTCTAAACTATAAGTTCGGTGAGCTTCATATAACACATTGCTTAGTATTCACGAGATGTTTATATTTAGATAACTTGGTATCCCAATTTAAATAGTGTCACCCATAATCACACGATTATCCGTAGGTGATTTATCGATAGATTGACAAACATTTATATGTATAGTGATGCAATCATTATTCGACTAAAACATTAATGTTTGCAGTGTTTCAACGATATTTCGATACCGTTTATGAACGAAACCACATTTAACTAAAAGATGAAAAGTGTTACCCGCTTGTATGCGTCTTCAACAGACTAATTAAATGAAGTAATAACAATAAAGGTAAATGAATTTATGTTATTTGTTTGCATGTTGTTCGACATATGTCAGTAACATTGCAGTCAGTAAACCTACTCACACTTTTACTGGTCAAGATTTTCTGACGTCGGTCGTATTTGCAACTTGCAAGTGCAACGTAGTCGTAGGTTTAAAAGCGAGATAAAATGATTATCAGCAGCTCCACATTACACGCGGCACACACAGTAAATTATTTAAAAACGTTTTTTTTAAGCTATTCACAAAAGATATTGCTTTAAGTCGGTAAAATTGCTTTATCCGCCCTTATTATTCATTAATTTAATTTAGGAAGCCACTTTCGATTTCGAACTACAACAACTAATATTCCTTCTGGTTGTCTCCCCTGCTGTAGGTTACATTATACTTAATAATCGAGTATTATGGTGGCTCAACTCTCTAAAAAAACAATCATCACAATTACTCGAAGTCATATTATACGGTTTACACATGTTATATAAATTAATAAATATTTGACAAAATCTTATAAACTCGCTTTCATTATTAAGTATTAAACCACTATCTTACATGGTCAGGTGATTCCATATTATGATCTTATTGATATCTTGATAATAAAGCACACTTAACCCCATCGTGGTTAAAAAAGTGTTTAATTTTAACAAAGGTTTAATAAATCTACTATACGCAAATCTTATTAAAATTATAATAACATTTTGGCTTTTTCAAATATTGATGTCAGTATTGTTAAAGCATGTTTTTTTTTTATAATTTAGGAAATACTACGCAAGGTGTCCCAAATATCACAATTTTAATTTAACAGAACAGCATAAACAAATGCAAGTTAAACTGCTATGAACTGTCATTTTATGAATGTTCAGTTTATCATATGATTTATTACGTTAAAAACGTGTTTTTTTAAGCGTAATACGTGTCTTTAAACTTGCCCTACAGTCATTGTCATAAAAAGAAAATGATTGCAATGCTGTATATACAAATCAATAACTAACATGTAACGTATTAAAATATACTATAACATTGACAAAAACTAATAAATTTACTTTAATGCCCGTTCCGTGTATAACATGTGTATTCAAACGCAATGTGCTTGTGTGACTACAATCGAATTCTTACCTTAAGAGTTGTTTGTTTTAAAACATGCAACATTGTACAAATTGCACATTTCATTATATTAAATTAAAATATATGTACTAAATTATATTCGGTGGGATTAATTAACGATTAAGTCAAACACACTGTTATAAACATAAGCTTAAATACCCAATAACATGTTGATGTTGAAGCAGCGAATATTCGTCTGTGTCTGACTCATACACGTAGCGTCAGGGCGGGTAATCAAGACTACATTTGACAAAGCTTTTTGGCTCTCGTTGCTTAAATCGTCAACTCCATTAAATTAAATTTGTCGGATAGAAAAGTTACCAGTGCATATGTATTAAATCAAATGTGCTATTGAATATTTGCGATCAGATACAAAGGTCGATTGTGTGTGTGCACCGTACGCTCGCTTATTTGCTTCAGGCGCAGTCTATGTTATGCATCCATCGTCGTGAACTTTACGTAGTCGATTTGTTAGCGCCTTACACCTTAAGAAAGGCCGAATTGTTCACTCAATCTTGGTGCAACCTTGCTAAAATGATTTTCTTGAATCTGAGATAAGTGTGTCCAAGTTAAACTTGGAAAAACCTTGTTACCACTTAAAAGGCATATTTGTTGCACACTTGTATGACACTTGATAGTAGTGTGCATCTTTAAAATAGCTATGATATTTTTCAAATAATGATCAAGCGGACACGAGGTCCTACGCACGTTTGAATTCGGGTCATAAATGGTACAACTCTCATCCACAATGCCGAAACACCACCATAACAGCTTAGATCATTATTCAATTTAACAAAACACGGTCAAAATGATTATATCGACAATTTCAATATCATGATCGAGTCTTTGTCAATTAGGGTCATAAACCTGGTCACTTGGTCAGGTCGACGATAATATGTGTACATTTAACACAGGTGAGCTCTTTAGACCATCGTGGCTATCTTCTTGTGTTTTTTTTTACAGCAGTCACGATTTTGCTGTTTCTATATCCAAAGAAAAGACATGCCTAGCTTCTAACAATTGTCAGCTCGTTACCCGCAATATAGTTCTCGGTATGACAAACTCAAAACATTTGGGGCATTGCCGTATAGAAAACCTAGCAACCACGATTGTGTACACGCTGGCTTTTTCTTCAGCGTGAGCTAACCTATTGTAACAATTTACGGTTAGAGAAGCATATATACCACAATTATTAAAGAAACTGATAGGACCGGTTGATTTAACATAATTGCCTTTAATTGTGATAACACATTTATTACACTTTTCAATTATTAAATTTTCTTACACACAATGTTTGCATGTTAACAATTCTAATCATATGGTCATTAAAAGTTATATTATATAACTCTAGGATAAAATCATTTGCTTGAAGTGTGTTATTGCAGTTTCAATATGTAACATAAATATATAAATACTATTATATGCAAATAATTAACGAATACGCCTACAATTATTCATATCATATCAAAAATTATACAATTCAATCAAAACATAGCACACAACGAATATACAACATTTTTTCTATAAACATCAAGTAAATGGTAATTATCTCAGTCATTCTGCCTGTAAAGATCCCTTACGGATTCCAAAATAAATTACTGTAACATTTATTATTTTATTTTTTGTTAGTGAAGAAAATGACACATGCTTAAAACGTAGGTTTCCAGGAATGAATGAGCTTGTACCTTGGAATACAAGGCCTAGTTGAAGTAACAACGATGTCTTGTTATATATATGTAGTTAGCGTTGCATGGGTATTCTTAAATTTATAGTTTGTGATATATTTGGGTATGTGTTAGCCGATAAAAAACGATATGTTTTATTGAAGTTTAATAAATAGCGCATTCAATTATGATATCGACCTGTTTATTCCGCTTTTTACTCCCATACGTAAGTAAAATAACGTTATTTGCTTCTATTCGTTACTGTTTTTGTGAATCGAAAACTCGCCTTCATTAACTTGTACGTATGTTTCATGTCTTGTTAAAACATAGAGTTACGTTCTGTGTTTTGTTTCATGTTTTCTATTTAGCACGCGTTGCACCTGTCACCATCAAAAAACCTATCAAGCTAAAATATATTTTTTTAGGTAAGTACTACGAAAACGTACATAAATAAAGACTTGCATTGTTTCTAGTTTTATAGTGAAATTCAACAACCGAATTTGACAAAAGAATTATTCACTAATTTCAAAGCTTATATTAATGAATCAGTTTTATAATTTGTTTTATAACTTTCATTATATCAAAAAAATAATTTCAAATCATAAATACTATCATCAACACTTTATTCATGCCCAGATCATGGCCAATGTGTTCCGAAAATATTTCTTGTTGCTAAACTCCCATATCCAAACTTGCGAAGACACTTGCTGTCTTCAGTCTTCCGCCAGTTTGGATATGGGAGTTCAGCAACAAAATATATTGGTGGAACACATGGGTATGATCTGGGCATAAATAAAGACAACTATCAATGTCCCCAAGGTGTACTCCCATATCCAAACTGGCAGTATTTCATACATTAGTCTATCTCTGTTCAGAATGTTTATGGCATCTACAAGATCAGTTGGAACAAGTACTGGAACATATTTTCTTCCATTTCCTTTGAGCTAGGCGAGTTTAAACTTTCCCAATAGTTACTGTTCAGCTGGATCATGAATATTTTCTATTTTATCATCTGGGACCCAAACTCCTTTTTCGGCCTCTTCCAATTAACGTCGCAGCATTCTTGCAGCGTCTTTCCCCCGACGAGCGTTATACAAGGTTAATCTTGTTACAACTAAAAGTCTGAGTAAAGAGTACTGCTTTACATTGTAATTTTCAAGAATGCTTTGAATGTGTGACCGAATGTATTCTTTCAATTTTTTTTACTGATTGTTCATTTAACAGATTAGCTGGTTTTCTTGCGATTTCTAGTGAAGATTTGATCCGTTTGTCTCGCGTTTGGATACATTAATTGATTTGTGCTTGTATGCAGTGATGAAATGTTTCATTTCTGTTCTCTTTTCGTCTTGCATTGTTTCACTGTAGAAACCAAGGAGGTTCTTCAAAGCCCTTAGAATTACTGCATCCAAAAACAGTTTTTGTCTATGCTTTTCTTTTTGGGTGTCTTCATCAAACGACAACTGAACTCCCATATCCAAACTTGCGAAGACTGAAGACACACTGGCTGTCTGTCTTCGGACATTGATAGTTGTCTTTATTCATGCCCAGATCATGGCCCATGTGTTCCAAAAATAGTTTGTGTTGCTGAACTCTCATATCCAAACTGGCGAAGACTGAAGACAGCCAGTGTCTTCGTTGAATGCGCAAAATGTTGAAAATTGCATTCCTTGGCATATCCACTGACTGTCTTCTGTCTTCGCCAGTTTGGATATGGGATAGTTGTCTTTATTTATGCCCAGATCATGGCCCATGTGTTCCAATATTTTTTTTTGCTGAACTCCCATATTCAAACTGGCGAAGACTGAACCAGTGTCTTCGTTAAATGTGCAACATGTTGAAAATTGGATTCCTTAGCATATCCATGTTTTTTGTAGCTAATTGATGAAACTTCACGTTAAATTATTGGTTAGTGTGGTATGTTGTAACCAATTGTGGTAATTATTTCTTATTGAAAGTTTTAGTTTGTTCTACATAGCATTATTTGCTGGTGTTAATTTGTATGTCTAGTGACATCGTGTAACATTATGAATATATTGGCTTGATGTACACATATAATTACTGGATTTTTTTATGTGGTTTATAGGTTTGCATTTCGAACATATTAGGATAATTACTAGAATTAATAAATGCCAATAAACATATTTCGACAAAAACAGTCTTTGTTTTGACCAAACATCATGAAATACACCCTTAGCCAGAAAAAGGTTGTCCTGTGTGTGGGTACAGTGAAACATTATTTCTGTACACATTCATTCACTTACCGGTACTTTCTCTTTCCTTCATTGATTCGTTTAACACTTATCAATGATTCATGGTGTAATTAAAACTGCGGACTGTGGTTCCTATAACCTGAATTGGATGATTAATTCATTTCCTAAAACATCGGCAGTCGAGTTTTAGATTGTATGGGCTAAACAGAATCTGCAATTGCGAAATTAAATTCAGCAAACAGCGACTTTGCCTGCAAATCTAGCGACTAGCGTTTCTTTCGTATCCTGAGCTGACATATCTTACTCTCAAATTACTATCGTCGGTAAGGTGAATGATTGAACGTGAATTGTTCAGGTAATGCCGTCAAATGTAGCCCAACGCCAGGCGTCTTATGTAATTTAAAACAGTTTGTCAGGTTAGCGCTTAAAGGGATTATTCACATACGATTTCACATTTGTTTGAATTGTATGTAACATATTCAAGAACTGATGGTATACTTATTAAGGAGCGATGAATGAAAAACCTAATATACGAAATTTACTATAAATATTGCTTCGTTTGCTAGAAATCATATGTAAAAATTTACAAAATTATAAAGCGCTTCTAATGTGAAATGTTTGGAATATTTAAGACTTAGATTGATTTACCAATTTTAGGTAAGTCAGCACGTTAATATGAAGTAAATAATGCTCTCAAATGTCTTATGTTTTAGATAATGATGCTCTGTAATATCTTATATTGTTTATTTACATTTATGTAATATCTTGGGGGAGATAAAATAGCATACATACGTAGGTCTCGTCTTAAAAATGGACTCCTTAATGCACAATATATGAAATGGTCCCCTTAATGACAAAATATATGAAATGGTCCCCTTATTGCACAATATATGAAATGGTCCCCTTAATGCAAAATGTATATGAAATGGTCCCCTTAATGCACAATATATGAAATGGTCTCCTTAATGCACAATATATATAATGGTCCCGTTAAAGGGACTAAGACAACGAACAAAAATAGATACTTATTTCAATTAAAAAAAATATTATATATAATGCGCTACGCTAAGACATATTCGTTCAATAAACCAAATTTAGTAAAAGGCAAAAAATAATGGAAAATTATATAAATGTTTCAAAAAAGTAAAACCCGATGCAGGGCTCGAACTCATGACTTAGGGGTCATAAGAGGATATAATATGAGCGCCTTAACCTACTGTTCTATTTAATTGTTACGGATAAGTTGTCTTCATTACAGTGACATTGAACATTCACAATTATGACGTCAATATGTAAACAAGAAACATCAAAATGTAACAATGAAAACGGGAAAACATACAAACAACAATTTTATAAAATGAATTTTATTTCACATTGCCTAAATACATTTCCCGAGTAATTTACTCAGTACAAAATGTACTTATATGCATGTATTATATTCTGAATTTCTTTGGGGCCCTTCAAAGTGCCATAGTCCCTTTTATGCACAATATATAAAATTGACCCTTAATGCACAATGTATGAAATGGCCCCCTTAATGAAACATATGCGCAATAGTTCCCTTAAAATCAATATGTAAAATGGTCCCCTTAATGCACAATATATGAAATGGTCCCCATAATGCACAATATATGAAATGGTCCCCTTTATGCACTATATATGATATGGTCTCCTTTATGAATATGTTTTACTTATAAAATATTAAGGGGACCATTTTTTGTGTATATTTTTTATTTTTTGTTTACTCGCAAAATGCTTCTAATATGATAATAAAGGGCCATTTTTATTTAAAAAAAAATGTTTAGATGTCATTAAAAGGCAAAAATAAAAAATATACAAATTGTCCCCCTAATGCAGAATATATAGGACGGTCCCCCTAATGCCTAAATCAGATATATATATATATATATATATATATATATATATATATATATATATATATATATATATATATATATATATATATATATATATATATATATATATATTATAAATATAACATGCCTTAAAATATGCAAAGGGGAACAACCTAATTCACCACGAATATCTGTCACATTATCATTTGTTTTAAGTTTTAAGAAGGGTTTGCATAATTTAAAATATACTCTTTCTATTTTCCTTGATTGTTTGAATCCCCAAACTTCTGAAGCATATACTTAAATTAGCCGAAGAATCAAATGACATGTGTAATAATATGGGTTTCAATGTACCCTTCTTACAATTATTAAGTAAAACATGGAGTGCCTGTGTAGCTTTTGCCCTATATACTCTTGTTTAAGATTAACATTGTCTGTGTAATTAAATACGATACCAACATTATTAAAATCGTTTACCAATTTCATGCGCTTGTTGTCGTGTAGATCCAATTTATCACAACAGGTCTTGCAAACAATTCAAATTGTCATGTAACTCACTAAGTGTTTAAACAAAAAGATATATCATCAGCGAACAACACAAGTATAACACAATCATCATTTAGAAGCAAGCCTTATAAATATTTGTCGTGCAAATATACAAATCTTGCTATTGTTTTAAACAAAAATATCCGAGAACTGTTAGTTCAACCGAAGCTTGACAAACTATAATTATAATATAAGCCGCGCTCTGGCGAAACGGGGCTTCGTGCATGTGCGTAAAGTGTCGCCAAAAATAAGGGACGATATTACCGCTTTAATGGATGTTTTGTGCAAGGAAGCCTCGTCTAATCGACCACCCTGTCAAGGCGGAAAGTGTCACCCCTAATAAGATTGTGCGGACTGCAAATGCTAATCTCAGAGGACACTTTACGCACACGCATCAATAACCGTTTTCCCAGAACGAGGCTAATATATTTCATGAGTTGTTAATCTAGGATTGTTAACTTGCAAACGAGAATTGATCGCCATAATGTTTATTCTTACCGTTAGAAGAATGAGTTCATTATCTGTTTTTACGCCATTATAGAACCGTTATCGCATATATTACAAATAATTAAATTACATCAGTATGAAGGGAAATAGATCGGGGGTGATCGGAAAGAAGTAATCGGTAAGACAAAATCGTAACTAAATCACAAATGCGACACTGTAGTAATGCACTTGTCTCATGATTTAAGAATCTCCCTGTTGCGACCTAGCAGTTATTCGTGTTTCATAGATTAAAGAACCACACGTATAAAACCGAGGACAATTTGAAGTGATTTGAGTTAGTAAGTAATGTTTACTTGTACGATTTTAAAATACTGAACAAAGGAATATATGTAAACATGTATAAGTTCATACACTATAATGTTAAAATGTGTCATATATTTGAAATACATTTTCCTCAGAACTTGGATTTGCAAAGTCTATATAATTGCTTAAACACGCATTATACAGATTAGGGTGTTTTTGTCCCTTGAATATTGTTTGCAAGCAAATTATGTTTATGTTGATTTGTGCACCACACGATCGTCTCTTCCAATGTAAATGTTTGTTAAAGCAATTGAAAATACTTATGTATGGCGTTGCATTAAAAAACGCACGTTGTAGACATATCCAGGAAATAATGTACGCTTCAGTTGATACCCATAGGATAGGACATATAATAATTCAAACAAGCAAAGACAATGATTTTGAAATTTGACAACTATTTTAATGGTTTTTTGTTGTATGATATGATCAATTTGCTAAAGATTGTTGCTAGAAGATTCCCATTGACTCAATTCTCGCAATTTTCAATGTGGTATCGTAACTTTAAATGGGTTACGGATAGGCATCAACGTTAGAATGATGAACACATATTTCGTAATTGGTATTCGGGCTTTATAAAATTGTATGTTTTTTCAGCTCTGATAGAGTTTACGATATTTAATTTGTATGATGAAATGTAATTAAATATATAATTGACCTTCAAACATATATTTAATAAGTGAAGACAATATTCTTTAAATAAGCAGCGTATGGTATGTACAGTTAAATGCTTTCATGAAACATATAATTTGTATCATTATCTGCTTAATATAGCAAACTGTCCCTAGTAACACGCCTTTAACACTGCTTTAAAACATGAAAAGGAATATGGTTTGAAATGCTAAAAACTCGTTTAAACCTCAAGGCCTTTTTATTCAGCCGTTGTCAGTGGATATCTGGCTTTCATTGACATCGGCTTTGTTTCTGTTGAACTTTGGTGTACTGTTTTTTACTGTGTTATACTGTGTTGTACTATGTTGTTTTATTTTGTACTTTGTTGATCTGCGTTGTGCTGCGTTGAACTGTGTTGTACTGTGTTGAACTGTGTTGTACTGTGTTACACGGTGTAGTACTGTGTTGTACTCTGTTGAACTGTGATACATTATGTTGTTTTGTTCTATTTTGTACTGTGTTGTACAGTGTTGTACAGTGTTGTTTTTTGCTGTATTGTGTTGTACTGTGTTACGATGTGTTGTACTGTGCTGTACTGTTTGTAACTGTGTTGTACTATGTTGTACTGTGTTGTACGTTGGCGTACTAAGTTGTACTGTGTTGTAGCGGGACGTATTTTGCTATGTTGTAGAGGCTTTTGGACAGTTGCTCAAAATAAAGGCTCTTCTGCTGCTAACAGATTTTCACCGTTTCATCTGCTTGTGTATTTAAAACCCTTGAACGTGATAGCGCTATACTCGTCCGCACATCCGTCCGTACTTCGCGAAGCTTTTGTTTTTAACTCCTCTTTAACAACTGAATGGATGGCGCTCAGACGTTAACAGTTGAATAACCTTGATGTGAAGATAATAGTTAAGCAAGGATTTGGGGCTGCGACTGTTTTGCAGAATTATGGCCCTTTGTCAGTTTTTCCATTTAAAATGACTTGTTCACAGTTTATCAAAATGAGATGTTTTCAACTTTTTGACACATTTTCAAGAAATAAATGAACAATGTACATAAGTGTGCGCAATTACACTAATGCCGCAGACTTATTCTGAAAATACGTTTTCGTTTACGAAAAATCCTCGTTAGAAATTAATAAAATTATAAAGCGTCTCAGACGCGAAACTATCTAAAAAGTTCGATTAATTGTGTTATCGTAATATTTTGTAACAACATGTGGATAGTAATACAAAGTATAAAATAAATGGCAACCCATGTGAAGACGGATGGTCAGGTCCGCATATTATGTAGTCGTTAAGACGCAACGACGACCCGAACATTTAAAAACGTGCTTAAAAATCAATCAATCTATCAATCAACATAAACTCTGAATAACACACGTACGCACGTGAAGACGGATGGCTGAGCTGTTTCGGCGCTTGACTTTTCTCCGCGGGTCAGTGGTTCGAGCTCTGGTGTGGTTAACTTTTTTTCTCTTTTTTTTTATTTTTTTACTTGTATTCCTGTTTTTATATTGAAGCTCTTTATTTCTGATGTTTATATTGATCAATTTAAAGCATTAAATGACACACCTCAAAACATGCCAAAATCTGTGAACAAGTCCTTTGAATAATATAAAGCCTCCTGAAGCGTGTGTTGTTCACTGACAGACAGACAGACAGACAGACAGACAGACAGACAGACAGACAGACAGACAGACAGACAGACAGACAGACAGACAGACAGACAGACAGACAGACAGACAGACAGACAGACAGACAGACAGACAGTTTATTCAGACTTATACAAAAGTACATCGTCTTCATACTTATATATACACATGCTTTCTGTCACGTAAATAGGTATAACAACATAACAATACATAACATAGAAATAGTCATGTAAGAATACAAATACAAATAAACACAATCAATCGAAAGAACACTAAGGTTCTGTCAAGGCGGTAGTGAATTTTATTAAACAACATTATTAAGCAAGGTAATTCTTAAAACAAAAGCTTCTTTGATATATTTACATACATTAGAAATAACTGTTTTGTCACATGAAACTAATAAACTGTGGAATTTATACACAGATGGGTTGATATAAAATATACGGCTTATATATCTTTTTCTTAAATCAGTGAAGCAGCGGCATATACATATAAAATGGTATTCATCTTCTAAATCAGATTCATTACAACATAAACAATAACGTTCATTTCGTGGTATGTTATTCTGAGCGTATCTGCCAGTTTGGATTCGCAACGGGTGTGCAGACACTCTTAATCTAACAAAAAATAGGCGCAAACGTCTAGGAAGTAAGTCCAAATATTCTTCATATTCAAAAGAGGTTTTAAAGACTTTATACATATCTAATACAGAACTGTTATTCATTTTACCATACCACTCCTGTTTAAAAGTATCAACAAGTCTACATTTGAACTCGCTAATAAAACTATTAACGTTAACAACGTTTGGATTTTCAAATACATAACCAAATCCAAAATTATTTAACATGTTCTTGACATTTGAGACCCAATTTGTATAACCTTTATTACAATCATTTATAGCTTGTTTGTAAACAGTTTTCATTATGATATTTTCATTGTTAATAATTTTAAACCAGTATTTGATTATTTTAACGAACCTGTTTACATACAATGGATATCAATATAATTCTTCATACACAGCTACATTACATGTATTTATTTTAACCTGTAACATTCGTTTACAAAATTTTAAATGTATGCGTTCAATGTAATCTGACTTTGTGAATTCCCATACTTCTGAAGCATAACTTAGTTTACACCTCTTGAATTTGTAGGTTGACTCGCTTAAACTTTTACAAATAAATGACCTTAATTGTAGATGATCGCGTAGAAAGGAATTTTGGTTGCAACGATTGTTTGGTAGAAGTATTACTCTTTGTATGTTAAACACTTTTTAAGGTATAGTCCCAAAAGTTCCTATTTAAATAATGAGTGGATATAGCTCAAACATAAGTGTCTTTGATTAATTTCTAGAAATAAAAGTTTGTACGAAATCGATGTTTGTAAATAAGATTTATCATTTTGTTGCAATAATAAAAGTATGGTAACAATGGGCAGCCCAATAAGAGATACTAGTTAATCATATACAAAGCAAATTAAATCGGTCCACTAATGATATCCACTGATATTCCGAGGTGAAATGGGTAATACAATTGAATAGGAACTTTAATTTTCAGTAATACAATCTATTATTTATGTATTGTAGCCAATCACTAACGTTCGAGCCGCTCAATATCAATAGTCTGTGCTAACAGAAACATATCAGATTTCTTGTAATGCTGCAAATGGATTAAGAATTAAGGACTTGTGAAATGAATGGTGGAATACGCCTTAAATTTGTAAGGTTTTAAATAAAGATAAACTTTATTCAAACGACCATTATAAATTAATAAACAACATCATGAAAACATCCATTTGTGCAAAGGAAAATATCACTGCCAATGTGTATTACGCAAAAGAAGATTCAAATTCATGGAGAGAAATATAACGTTATCAGTTGCAAGAAAACGCATCGCAGTGGGAATTTGACATAACTTAATATAATTAGCATCTCATTAATAACATTCGAATTAACATAGTATATACGGTATCTAAGAATGCATTATGCAAGTAATTACGGTGATATTATTTGGCAAACGTTTCCTATACTTGCCTACGCCTTGTCAAACAAGTCTACGTTAATAATGTGGTTTCCCGTGATTGGCGTATGGCATTTACTAGACAGCATACACTGAAATTACTCGATGGAAATGCAGGTCAATATGAAAACAAGCATACGTGTACGTGATTGAAAATAAACAAAATTAATTGTATCTTAATCGTTTGTTGCGTTAAATATGCTACTATGTATTTTTCTTTAACATCAAATTAGCACACATATATACTGTTTTATGAATTACAATTACATTTGATACTCATTATTTGTGAGTATAACATTTTCGGATAACTTAACGCTAGTCGAAAAGAAATAGATTAATAATTAATTATCAACATACCAGAACATGACACAACTAGTGGCGTATCTGATTTAAAAACAGAATTGTCCTATTTGAATCATGCGTGAACGATACTCATCTTCATTAAGTTGTATTAGACTCTTTATTATTTGCAACATATTTTTTTTTTGAAAAGCATCTTGTGTTCGCATTGACAAACCATTTTGAAAACATCGAAGAATATAATAATGTTATAAAAAACACAAGCAATATCAAAATATGTATGAAGTACAAACCATGTTCCGTTATCAGGTATCATTTGACATTTTAGTTTAAAGATTCCGCTAAAAATACTATCTTTTATATAGCGATACAATTAACGTGTTTCTTTAAACAGTAATATTCGTGTGTATTTAATACTTGTTTTTATCGTTTATGACGTCGATGTGCCTTATATAACAAAATGACACGGAATATGCACACTATTTAATGTAGACTGCAATTAAACAAGTAACCTGATTGAGCATGTTCAAGAACATGTAATTAAGGAAAATTTAAATAGTAGGCCATAGTAGCTGTACATTTTATTGTAATACTAAGTGTTCGAGAGCATCGTAATGCACCTTGGATTCGGTTATAACTATTGTACTTGTTAAAACGCTTGAACGAGTCGCTGTAGTATTAAAATGTCAGGCATTCGGTAAATTTATATAACCACTAACAATTAGGATCATAAATTGCCTTCAAGCGCATCATTTAACAGTTGTGTATTACTTGATAAGTTCGACGTTTTATATTACAATTTGGAAATCGAGATACGTAAAACGATATTGGACGGTGCAATATTTTCAGAAACAATGATTAATAACGGAACAGGTCGGTTTTTTTTTAAAATCACATCTGTATTGGGCATCCTGTTTGTGCCTGTCTTTCAGAGATATGGCTTAGATGGTTTCGACACAGAATGAGAAAAGATATGAAATATTTGACTTGACAGCTTGACTACAGCGAGCTCATTGTGCCTGCTAGACGCCTGTCGTATATTGCAGTATGTAATTCCCGCTTCCATGGTAGAGTTAGTATCCGAAAACGTGACGATGGTATTCGCCATGAAGTAAGTGCGGAAGACTTCATTTCGATGGTCATATTTGTGTTATTGCTATTGATATTCCACCGGCATAACGTAAATAACCCAAACGAACGAAAACGTCTTTGCAATATTAAGAATTCGGAAAGATGCTTGTATGGTATAGGTTAACATACGACACAATATTTCCAATGTATTTTCTCAGGCATGATGTTTATCTTGTAGTGTAAATGAAATGTCTGTATAATTTATAGTATTAATATAATCATTTAATTGTATATTAAACCCTCAACCGAACATACTTTATGCATTAACAGTTGATTGTTGCAATTGTCGTAAAATGTTAAATTGAATCAACGATCATGTCACTTGCATTACCATTTCCTGTATGTTCTTTGTATACTTGTGTAGGCACGACCTTTATGTATGAAGTTATATGACTTCTGTACGCCACTACAGTGAATTGAATGCACTACATTTGTAAATAATAAATTCGTTTGATGAGGCCTAATTGTACCACTTCTTCTCATTAAATAAGATATTCCTTTTGGTAAGACCCAATTGTGCCGCTCCGTGTCACTTATTCTTACAATTATATTCTATTACTTTTATGGAATATCAGCTAATATGAGCTAAATCGTCTGCCTTTGTCGGAGTTGACTATTAAATTAACTTCCGGGAGATGTCCGTCTGAATATATCAGAGGGCATGTATATTTAATAAAACGATTAAAGTACATCAAATAGGCTTACATTTTCACTTGATATTCATGAGATATACAACGTTAAGTCTATTTTTCCTTTTTTTTCTAACCAAACGTGACCGCCCATATATACATTGAAGCATGTAATGTCTAAGACAATATGAAGTTGTTCAAGGTGTAATAATGTTTCTGCGGCAAGTATATTTTTCAATAATGTAATAGTATCTCTATTCTGTGTGTGTTATAGATATAGAAGATAAATGTGTTTAGGCACACAATAAAACGTATCAATACCAGTTTAATTGATCTATACAAGTGCACCTTTTTAGTCCCGCAGTGCGTAAGTTTCTTACCCATATTTGTTTAAAAGAAATATAAAAAACGCTTCACAGGTCCCGTATTAAACAAGTTCACATTAAAGGAATAATGTACCTCTAAAAGTGTACATCTTTACCGCCTGCTAAAGTAAGTGTTAACCTTTTTATTATAAGTTGGGCGCTTTTAGCATTAAACAGAAGGTATAATTTGCCAAACAAAATGTTTAGAAAATACGTATGCTTTACACAACGTTGTATTTTTCTGTCAATAAATTACATATACGATTAATAGGAATTGCTGGAGTACGTATTTTAGGAGTATAATGAATTCCCAAAAAAGGTTTGCTATGCCCATCACTCTATTTGTGATGTGTGCTGCTTAGTATTAATTTCTATTTGTATTGCAGGAAGAAGTACTTCAGTAACTTAAAAGAAAGGAAAACAATTCAGATAATGGAAAATGACGGCTCAAGAATGGGATAACAAGGACAAAGTCCATGTAAAGTGATATTATTTTTACAAAACAACTAGGCTTGCTATAATTGACGGATGCAATAAATGTAGCAATAACATGCATGTTTGTGTTGCCATGTACACAATATGATATTTTCATAGGCGACTTTTGTATACGACTACATGTAATGTATACAACTTGTGCATAGTGTAAAAGGGACTGCTAACCACGAATGACGAAAAAAGAAAAGTTGTAAAATACTATACCGTATGTTTAAAAAAAAAATATTAATTGTCTTTATAATATTAGACGAGAATGTGTTCAATTTGTTCGCCCCATACAAGTTGAGCCTCGCAAATAAAGCTCGGAACTCGCCTTATACGAGAAAAAGGCGGCCAATATGGAAAAACACGGCCAATGCGGGAAATGGTCGGCAAATACGAGATAAAGCCAATCAGAAACCAGGAAAAACTTGGCCTTATATTAGAATGTAAAATTTCGACAATTCTGGACGCCATTTTGAAGTTGTATGCTTAGTTTTGGTGCAAACGTTTAAATCTTTACAAATGTATTATTTCCGTTTACCTTCGGTACATTTAGTGCGGTTGATTTAAACAGTAATTGTTTTTACCTGTTTATATTTGCTAGCGAGCCAAGAAGTTGCAATGTTTACAGTAACTTTATGTTTACTTCCGTATGTGAGAACAATTAAGAAATTTGTAACATTTATATCGAGGAGGTTTTCGCACGTTGATGTCAAGCTGTTATTTCTTTTACAAATGTATACACTGATATAAAAGCAGTTGATGTTATGTGTTTTTTTTGTATATGAAAGAATCATTCTTGTTTGTTTGAGTCAGTAACGAGGAAAATCAGGAAATGTTGAATTGGGTTTACGGTCATTTCGTAACATAGCCGTTTCGTACTCGTAGCCACGCATTTTAAGTTATTTCGTAGGCCTAAGCATCAATCGATCATTTCGTAACCAAATCGGTTATTAAGTAACCAGTTATTAAAACTGATTATATATTCATTTATCAATTCAATTGCCATTTTTTTACGTTATGTTACAAAATGACATACACCTGTTTTATTGGATTTGGAGATGAAATAACAACATTGGCGTTTCCGAATATCCAGTCACCAAGTTGATACTGTACTTAATAAAGGTTACAAATCTTGTTGGGCTTAATCTATACTATATTGTAGCGTACACTGTTTCAGTATGTGTATGTAATTTGCCTTGCAAGATAATGAAAATCAACGCATAAATGGCACGATATATTTGATGGTAAGTTATTTTTCTACCATACGTCATATAGCAATGCACACAGTAAATTTTGATATTTACAACAATTTGGTTAAATATACCGGTATTCAGCTTGTAGCAAAATGGCCGTTCAAGAGTATCGTGAAAGAATGGACTTCGCACAGTTGACCAATGATGAACTTCATAAGAGATACTGTGTCAACCATCCCACTATTATTAACTAAATTCACATGTAATTCATTTAATAGCAAAAAAACTGTAATTCGGAAGTGAAAATCAACCTTTTCTTGCTGAATAATATTATAAAGTACTAAATTAATAAAATTGTCATTAATAAGTTAAATTCATATTGGCTTTGTTATAAAGCTTCAAACAGCCGTATTGGCCTTCGGTCTGCGGCCTCAGGCCAATACGGCTGTCTTCAGCTCAATTACAAAGCCAATATGAATTCAACTAATTAATAACATTATATTATTAGTTTATATTTATTAAAATATCACGACTGGTATATAACATTACTTGAAAAAAGTTTGTTTTTTTTATTTTTACTTTATTTTTTATTTTATTTATTTTTACTAAGTATGTCTACCAGGTAACTACCAGTTAACTATAAATAACGCTAGTAGATTGATCATCATCGTCACGTGGTTAACCCAGGAATGCAAATTGTGCATGCGTAGTGAATTGTTTATATTTTATATATAAAATTATCAATCTACTTGCGTTATTTATAGTGTGTATATATTTATGCCATCTATTTTCGCGATGTACTTTCGATTTCACATCGCTAAATTTTATTACCAAATATACTGAAAATATGAACTTTTTCAAGTAATGTAATATACCAGCCGTGATCTTTTAAACAATAAAAACTAATAATTGTAAAATATACGGTATTTTATAACTTTTCTTTTTCCGTCATTCGTGGTTAACAGTCCCTTTAACGTAAAGTGAAATATCATAACAAGTTACTTTATTAAAAGGCCAGCATCAGATATTTGTCCTAAATAAAATAACTTTGAATTATGCAGTATGTTTAGCACATGGTGTGAAAATGCTGCGCTTAAATCAAATATATTTTGGACGAAATGTTTCTTCTTTTTTGAATGTCAGTGTGATTGCTGTTATTTTGATTAATTTCTTATTTGCCCTGTTTAGCACACACGATATTTTCATATTGTTCCTTAAATAAACACTATTACCTCGCTGGAATATTTAATTTACCAAAGCACTTAGAATCCCTTTACACGACTTGCAAAAGAAGCCATAATGCTAATGATTATTGTTAAATCTGTATATTTCGACTGACAAAAAATAGGTTTTAAAATCCTGAGATTACGCGCAGAAATGAAAAACTATCCTGAGAAAATGTTCTTTAATTATTCAAAGGCCAATATATTCCAGACAAAACGTTGAAGTATACTTTTACCATCATTAAATGAACAATCGAAGGCAACAAGTTTTTTTTTCGAAACCAGAATTGGTTATTTCATATAAAATTATATTTTTTGTTGGCAAATCAATTGTAATTGGAATGGAGGTAACTTATGCAATTCGTTGCAATAACCATGTGTGTTGACAATTCGTAGACGTACATCACACACTATGCCGATAAATGTAGATCTACGCGTATGAAAGCACGGCTTAATGCCGCATCGTGAAAGCAAAGAGAAATAGCCTGATTCGTATGACAATTCAAGTAACAAACAAAACTTTCACATAGCAAACACATATTGATCACCATGAATCCGTTTTGTGGTTTGCCTATCCTGATATGGATAGGTTTTGACTCGATATGTTTTGCACTTGCAAATGAAAGCCTTTGTACTAGACGATATACATATGTTAATTATTTGATGTATATTCTTTTAATTTGCGACAATAGCTTCGTTTATTTGAAAACATATTGAGTGAATTTGTTTTTTTATTGTCATGTAAGTAGGTAATGTGAATTTAGACAATGCTTGTAATCGTAAATATTAAAAGGAATAAGTTTGTATAACTGTAGCAGTCGATTTGACATCTTAGATTTGCTATTTCAACGTATTGTTACGCATATTATTCTGTCATAAGATCTAGTCGCAATTAGTATTATTTATTTATATATGTATATTGTTCATTGTAGTTTTTTTTTCTGTCAACATTCACACAACCATTAATAGTTTTCATGTCCATCATATACACCATACTTTTCATCACAATTGTTAAATATGCATTTATTTTCACCGTCATTACATGTTTTACGTATATTGTTTGGCTATGTACAAATTTATTTGCCAATACAATTGACTTGACTTGTCATATTAAACCGTTTATTATCATAACATCATTTCTATGATGAATTATATTGTTCGACACTTAGTTAACTTGACATAAGCTTGTTATTTGTATTTCATATTTGATGTTGTAATATGCAAACAACAAAGCCACTGTTAAACCTATACGGTATATCGTTGAATGGAAAATATTCGAGACCCAAACAATATGTATTTGTCAAACTTATTTTGAACCCTGGTGCAAGTGGTTAACTAACCATAAGCGAAGCTTCAATAATGAAATTGTGTATCTATGTATTTATAAATTGTTTCACTTACTACATGAGAAGGGAATGTCCACTTCCGGAAGCGACATTTTATCGTTTAATTATTCACCATCGTATCCACGAACTTTCATGTTCACTAAACATTTATTATCTATTATTTAGAAGTGTCGATAAGTTAGTATTATTTTCGGGAAGTAGTCTTTTAAGGGACTTGTTCACAGTTTATTAAAAATGAAAATTATCAACTTTTCGTCACAGATTTAATACATAAATGGACAATGTAAAGCAGTGTGCGAAATAACACTATGGCCGCAGACTTATTCTGAAAATACACTTTCGTTTACGAAAAATCATCGTTAGAAATGGATACAATTATAAAGCGTCTCAGACGCGAAACGATTTAAAAGTTTCGATTTCTTGTGTTATCTTCATATTTTGTATCAACACATAGATGGCTATACAAAGTATAATTAAATGGCAACCCATTAGAAGACGGATGATCAGGTCCGCACATAATGTAGTCGTAAAGACTAAACGGCGACCTGAACATAAACTGTGAATAACACACGCACACATACGTGAAGACGGATGGATAAAATGATTCGGTGCTTGGTGTCTACTACATGGGTCAGTGGTTCGAGCCCTGGGTTGGTTCACGGTTTTCTCTCTTTTTTTCCTGTTTTTACTTTTATTCTTGGTTTTATATTAGAGCTCCTTAGTTCTGATGTTTATATTAATCAATTTAAAGCATTTTATGACAAACTTCAAAACATGCAAAAGTCTGTAAACAAGTCCCTTTGAAAATTATAATATTATTACAATCATTAAAAAGACGACTGATTGTGTTCACGAAATATAATTAAAAATATTCGGCATTTTAAGATTTTAGAAAGTATTTTTTACCAAAGTTAAATTTGCAACACAATGAACGCAAACACGACTTAAACAATATTTAAAAGCAATTCAATTATCTCCTACAGGTAAACAAACCGCTTATTTTAAACCCCTATCAAACGAAACATTGTGCATCAAATGTAAATACCCGTGATCTGTACTCGTGTTAAGTGTGAGGTTAGGCTAACCATAGAATTGGTTTAAACCCTCTCCCCTCAATGCTTTACCATGCCGGTGAACATAGCTTACATTATTTAACTTGTTATGTATATAACGAATTTCCTATCTCGTATAATACTAATTGACGATAACAAAAATTGATCACCTAAAAATGTATCACGTGTTCATTATGCAAACCGCATACGCATTCTACATAGCAGTATACACATTAGTGTTTTTAGTTGTTCGCAATAACAACTAATGTTAAGAGCAAGTTTTGCAAGTCGGTCGGCTCTTTAACTACGCTTAGATCGATAACCATTGTATCTGCCTGTTATACTTCACCACTGGTAGGTACACTGCAGACAGTAAGTGTGTGTTTTTAATCAATTGGTGTCTATTGGGGAGATCTTTAAATCGCTCTCACAGTGGGGATCGAACACGTGACCTCCTGATCGCTAGGCGGACACCATATCCACTACGCAACGGCGACCTGTTAATCAATTATACAGCATTAAGACATCAGTTATATAGAAGTCCTTTGTTTTATACGAATTTCGCTTATTGGCGCTGTAAACGCAATAAATGGTTCATTTATAAATGTATACGTTTACGCATGTATGAATTCAAACATGTTATAGCATACTAAGAAAGGACAATATTCGCATGTTGTTACACATAAACATGAGTGACTAAGTTAATAATAGTATGGTCTTGAATTTAAAAAAAAATGGTAGCTAAGGAAATAAAAATACTAACATAGAATTTCAATTGTCATAATTTTCTGACGTCACGTTTATTCCCCTGGATTGCTCTGCATCATCTCTATATACAATTTTGATGTAATGTCAAAATTGTCAAACAATGCTCAGGGTCAAACGTTAATTTTGACTCACCGAAAGTGGTCTGATGATTTTGCAAAGTATAAAATTTCCATCCAAACTAGTTAATTTTCCTAAAAATTATTAGCGCAGTTATACGATGCATGCATTGCAAACATATTTAATGATAATTGCTTAATGAAGCCTTTTATTCCCACGTGCTCTACCTATATCTTAGTAAAAACAAAAGACATAATTCCAATGTTCGGCATAATTAGCGAAACTGAGTCTTTGCCAGTGTGTAAAGATAAATGGTAGAACATTTATCATTGTTAAGCTCTTTAAAAAAATGTCGCGACAGTTTTATTTTATTTGCCTTTTCGTACTTCACGGGATATTAGTTAAAAGTGATTTTTATATGGAATCATACATATGATCATAGTACAAACTCCTTCTTATTTTAAATTGGATATGCCATTTTGGCCAACTGTATCTTTTGTCTACCTGAATATGAAAGTATTCTCCATATATTTTGGGAATGTTAGCATGCCAATTGATATTTTGGTATGCCTATATGTATAATGAGGCATACACGTTAAAAATACACTTACTATTAGTTTTTATCAAAATGTTTAATTGTAATTGCAAAATGAACCAAACAAGACAAACTCTTAATTAACGGAGCTAAATTGTACCAGCTTTTGCATTGGCGTTTTCTAAATGAAATAAACTATATTTTATTTGTTGTATAAAATGAAAGACTGGGCACTATTGTTAACTCTTTCATGAAGTTGTTACATGGGACTTGAGAAGTCCTGTATTATCAATTTTATTTGAAATAATTTTCATATTGTAATGTTAAAGCTATTGATTGTAAAACGCATAAAAATGTGTTATGATATGCATATCTTGTAAATTCTGTTAGGTGTAGAGTGGGATGCCCTCGACCCTAAAACACATATTGATGAGGAAAATAAAAAAAACATTTTCAACACAAAAAAACATTTAAGTTCGTTATTTTTCGAATTTTGTTTCGGTCTTCCATGTAAGTAGCCTTGCAAATGAGACAATGACCAGACCACAACATGACATACTTTTGTCTAAATTGGAAAGTATATATACGTTCATATATGTTGATGCCAATATTATATTACAATCAATTTAATTATAATGCGTTTGATGCCGAAGTAAATATTGTTTTTGATGAAGTAAATTTTATCTTCACTTATATGTGTACGCACATCAATATTGCTTATATTATTAATACTCATGGAGAAATGTCATTTTAGAATTCAATCGCATCCTTGACAAAGATTGATAAGTAAAATAATAATGCTTAACATATTTGTGTATGCAACCATCGACCATTCGAAAACAACTTGACATTTGCTAATGACAATGTTGAGTACGGCATTCGTTTACTCAATTAATCATTCAGCTGTTACACTAATGAAATGGATGACAAGGCATGGGTTTATACAACAATCGGAGTCAACGTTATTTCAATTCTTTTCTGATGCCATTTGCTGGTTATTGCGGAAATAACTAACATTTTGGAGTCTTAATGCGCAGGAGTGCACCCACAAGGGCGATAACCCGAGTTGTTTGATAAAAAGCATCGGAATGAAAAACCGTTGCTTGTAACCGCACTAACGAGAATTCAGCAGAACAGCATTTCGATTCTACATCAAGTTTAAGCACGTGCATTTTACTTAAAAACGATTTTGAACTACGTGCAAAGCATTAGGTTTGTTGCAAAATAAAACACACTTATTTCCCTTTTCTTTTTCTTGATAACAAATCGCTGGTCGAGGTTGAATTAAAAATAACGACTTCCAGTAGTATGGCATTGTATAAAATACGAACTAGAGTGTCCAACAATGTACAATGCGGTTTAACATCAGCATACGGTTAAAAAGAGATGCCACTTCATTAATATATATGAAAGCAATAACCGACGTTATCTATGTGTTGTCTTTAATCCAATTGGTTAAAATGCTATGTTAAAAAATTAACCCTCTTTTTTTACGTATATAAACATTCAAAAAACTATTCAATTTACTTATTTTGCTTGTTTTAGGTTTATACATCCGTTTTGTGTTCGTACATATATATCGCTGTTTTCCAATTGTGTCAATAATTATCCGAAAGGAACAGACCACTTTAGAAGACACTCAGTTGTATCAATAAAAAAATACATACAGTTAGATATGACGAGATATTGTCATAGAGAAGTAAAGTATCTGAAAAAATAAGCAGTCGTTAAAATGTTCTTGCTTCACATTTTTCCCACGATCACTGGGTCATGCGTTGTCCGTTAACATCTTGTCGCAGTACGCAGCCACGGCACATTGGCTTATTTCACTCACAGGTACCCATTTATACACCTGGGTGGATTGGAGCAGATGTGAAATAACTTTTTTGCTCAGAAAAACTTCCCAACGGTCAGGGTGGAATTCGAACCAGGGACCTCTTAATCCTTTGGATTGAACGTTGATTTTTAATCAGTTTATTGAAGACTCTTGTTCAAGTGTCAGCATTTATGTAGTGTGGACATTTTAGATAATATATATATTATCACAGACAAATGAAGAAAAAATTCTTTTTTTTAGGTTTTGCGGCAATATTTTGCAGTGACGCGGAACCATCTGCATATGTTTAAGAGAGGGCAATCTAAAGAAAATATGATTTCGCGTTAATGAGGAGTAGTAAAGAACTTAAGAAAAAGTGTCAAATATGAACGAATTAAACGAAACTTCCAGTTAATACAGAGGGCAACCTAATGCACATTTATGTTTTTTACAAATCTAAATATATTTACTTCTGATTAATTAATCACTTTTCATAAAGGAACGGTATTAACCATCATGCATTTATTTTATCCAAAAAAAAACAACATGTCGAGCGGGTTTTTTTTATAATTTGATCTACAGTCTTAAAAATGCAAATAGGTGAACATTTATCAAAGCAACTATAGTATGCAAGTAGTGTTATGTAATCTCTGTAACTCAATAGAGTTATACCAACAGTAAATTAAGTCTTTCACAACATCAAATATTCATATCTTTTACATACTGCGTGTAAGAGTTTCATACCTTTTTTCCAACCCGAACCCTTGTTTGAAAACAATAAAGATCCGACATTTAAGAATTTTCACTTGTTAATGGATGTTTCTGTGGTGTACACTTTAGAACAAATTAGACATATTCCAAGAATGACAGACACTTACTTGGTATATCAATTGGACTGAAGGAATTAAGTAGTTATTAAAAAACACACATTTAACTTTGATTGCTTTGAGCGGGTTGTCATACGTCAAGAGGATTCCCTGTTATTGCTTTTTATTTGAATTGCGATGCTAATCATTATACTTGGTGGTCAAACTCTAACATTGGAATATGTACTGTCTAATCAAGCAAAATGAACTTATTTTGAACTCACTTCAAACATATGAAAAATGAATACTAAACGGCGTGATATTGAAATAACTGATCAGAGACGTTATACTCGGTAATATTGAAACATGCATTACAATGTGTCTCTTAAGTTCCAGACACTGTTTTTTTTGGGGGGAATCGTTTTTTTAATATCTTAATTTGTGGCCACTAAAAAGAAGAAAACACAAATAATAGTTCAAAAACTTAAAGTAATTACGCTTTTAATTACAGATGAACATGCAACAAGTATTTTCAATGCTAGTTTGACACACACAAAAAACACACAAAAAAACGCAATTGTTTTTGTAAGTAGCCATGTTTGTTTCACATGTTCATAAAAACACTAAATTTGTCTTGTCATCTACGAGGTTAGGGGCCGGTAAGATCTTAGTTATGATTTAAATGCACTTAAATGGTACATTCATGAAACTTTATCAGATGTTCAACACAAAATGTCGGCAAATGTCTTCGGATAGCGATGATTAATATATTCAGCTTTCCATTAAAAGCGGGAATCTCAAAAAGGGGATCCAAACATACTAGCAACAATTTACATGTTTGCCGTCTTACCTAATTGTTAAACCCGACATAAAACATCCCAATATAGTCAAACATAATCTAAATAAATAACATACTCAGATTATTTATATTTGTATTAAAGAACAGGAAATTAAACATACTATAAAATAAAATGTTTAAACGTCGAGATCCCATTTTTGAATAATGAACCAAAATAAAAGCGCACGCATAATTCTGTTTTTATAGTAGTAGAATTCTTTAGCAAACAAAACATCGAGATAATGCATCGCTTTTAGATGGCGTGTGCATAGCAAGCATCCATGCTTGTCTTCAATATCATTCAACAGGAGTGATAATTTACGACGCAGGCAAAAATCAATTGTTATCAGTGGACTTGTTTACTTAAATTAAATAAGACATTTTTGGGAATTGTCGAATTTTATTCGACTGTATTCTATAAAAGCCAAATATAAAAAAACAGTGTGAATTTCTTGCCACTAATTAATTACCTGAATTTAAATATGTAATCAGTATTCTTCAAAATGTTATATTATCCTTAACTGATTTTTGACAAGCTGCTTTGATACTATATATATATCAGGGGTATGATTGTCAAATGAGTTTTATAACTATCAAACACGTTGTACTTGTTTTGTTTTTGTCGTTAGTTTAAATCACTGAGTAGTTATAGCTGGCAAAATGCGAGAAAACCATGAGTTAACATCTAAGACATTCGCTTGTTTGAAAACAGACAGCTTCAAGTGTTTTTATAAAGCATTCTGTATACTCACTGTACGGTAATGTCCGCTTAGAAATGGTCTATGATTAATGCTATTGATCTTATCCTTATGACGCGCCATCAACGCATATGGACAAACAATGGCGTTCGTTTCAATTTCATTCTGTCTGCTTATGATCAATATTACCAGCCATATCTCAAAATAAAAGAGTAATAAAGTGATAATCAGATATTTATCCGATTCAATATTTATTGTTATTGAAACATTCTGGATTGTCTCCTATTCGACGATTCATCATACTATCGTTCAGCATACGTACATGTTATATGAGTTCTGTTTCGGATGTTCGATGACTAAAACGTCTGTTTGTTTTCCCTAATGCTCGTAGAATAAAAAGCCATCTAAGCGTTTCGCAAATAGAGCAAATTACAGTTTTCTTTTTAGAAACGTTATTGGCGTCGCACTGAAGTGCGGCGACTAGTATGTAATACGTTTTTTTCGCTTGTGCGAGGAGAAGTTATTTTACGGATCGATGTATATATTTTTGTTGTGAGAATATCTTGCATAGTGGTGATGTTTTGTGTCAATTAGTGTAAATAAGTACTGCATTTGTGCCTATTACATTTACTACAACATTTATTGCCAATAATGCAAAGCTAATTGTTTTAATTAATAACTGATCACGGGAACCTGGCACTAATACAAGATCACAGGGACTGGGCAAATACGCGAAACGGTGAAACTTTCTGGTTTTGTATAAAAACAAAACATCATCAAAATATATTTATTTTGTGGTTTTTCTAACAATAGCTCAGACTTTTGCTGTTCGAGTTTTGGTTAACGTGTATTTTTCTTCAATTTTACAAGACGACAGCGATTACACGGTTAATTGCTTTTTTGATAACCTTTACAGCCAACTCGGGATTTTCGAAACTAAGTCGAATAAGAGTTTTCTCGTATTCGGGTAGGTATGCTCACTTCCGGTTGTGTTAAACGTAACAATTGAAAAAGTAAACAATGGGAAAATTATATTGCTCTATGCCTGACTGTTAAATTGTAGGGTGAAATTTGGCAGATATGGCAAGCCTGTAACGCTACACAAATTGCCAGTAATCGTGCGACAAGACCCGCTTGGATAAGGGCTATTAGCAGAAAAGATTAGAAGCCAACCGGGTAGGTATTATTTGTACATGTTTATCCACGTCTTATCTGTCGATGTACATAAACCTCGTATTTGTTGGAGTAGTACACAATGTACATGGCAAACATAATTATTATACACATTTTTTATTATCAATCGGCTAATAAACTAATTAAATTCGATTCGAGGTGGGCATATAGTGATCGCACTGTCCGTCTGTCCGTCCGTCTGAAATTCTGCCACAATTAAAGTTTAAAGTCTGCGTTTAGGTTTCGAAAAATGTGGGAAAAGAGGGCATATGTCATCCTATGGTGACAAGCCTTGTTAAATATGGAAGTGAATTGTTTATGCCAGAAAAAAACATTAAGATTTATGTATTTATAAAAATAAACTTATTTATTTAAGATAGATCGCATCAACAGCCTGAGGCTTATTAAGATACTCTCTCGAGTCTGTTTTCTGGAAAAATCCAGTACATAGTGTTTTTGGAAAAGATCATGAGAACGCTCTCCAAATACCCCCCCAGTCGCTTGGCAGTCACAATATCCACTATGCCACAACAATTTTTAAAAGGTACAATATATATATATATATATATATATATATATATATATATATATATATATATATATATATATATATATATATATATATATATATATATATATATATATATATATATATATATATATATATATATATATAATACATAAAATATATGTATTTCAGCTATGCAAAATCACATGCAGATGACACCAGTGTCGGTTATTGCAGCTCTGGAAGTGTGGGTGTACAGGCATCTCATGACATTCATGAAATCTCCACAAATACCGAAAAACCAGAAATAACCATCGAAGACATTATGGCATCAGAAGATTAAATCATGTTTTATACTGGCTTGCCAACTTTCATTATTTTTAATTCTTAGTTTTTGACATTTATTGACTTTGGCGCAGACAAGTTATGTATTGAAAAACTGAACACGTTTGAGATTGAGACAGGGCGTAAAAGAAAGTTAAGACCCGTTAATGGGTTTCTTCTTGTTATGATTCGATTAAGACTCGGACTGCTTGTAAAAGATTTTGAATACAGGTTTAACATTTCTGGAAGAGCAGTGAAAAAAAATTCAATTTTTGGATAGGTTTAATATTTACAGTCATTGGTTTTTCTTCGATCACTCAGAATGTTGCAGAAACAAACTCCTTCTTGTTTTAAAAACTTCAATGCTACTAGAATCGTTCTAGATTATACTGAAATTTTCATTTAAACACTATCGTCTGTTGAGAATAAGTCTGTCAAATTATAAGTCACACAACAGATTCAAAGTCTTAATTGGAATCAGTGTGACTGTCGCAGTAGTTTTTGTATCCAAACTTTGGGGTGGTTCAGCATCAGATGTTAAAATAACAAGAGACAGCACTTTACTTGCTATGCTGGAAAAAGGTGATGATGTAATGGTAGATAAAGGCTTTATTCATTTAAAAACAGAATTTGAAAAAATGGTGTTAAATTGTATTGTCCCCGTTTCAAAACTAAGGAACAATTTTCTAAAGAAGAAGTAGAATTAACAAGAAAATTGCTTCTTCAAGAATACATGTTAAAAGAAAAATGGAACAAATAAACAAATTCAGGATTTTGCAGGGTGTGTTGCCAATCGCCCTCAGTAAGATATCAAATGAGCTAGTGTTTGTTTGTAGTGCATCGACAAACCTAATGCCATCTTTGGAAAAGTGATCAGGGCAACAGATAAGGGGAGTGCAACGTGTATTTGTGTAAATACTCAATTCTAAAACAACTGTAATGGCTGGTACATAAGTTAGTTAAATTGTATGATATCATTTTTTGGGTATTATTTAAACATACATATGTTGACATCATCTCATGTAAGTCTTCATTTTTTAAACGTTACAAACAAATTCTGCATTCTATTCAGTGCAATTTTTATAATCATATTCAATAACATGGTGAACAAATTATTTGATGCAACAACATGAACATAACTGTTCATGCAGCAAAATTAAAATAACAAAATTAAAATAACTGTTCATTACTAGTAAAGGATTGTTAAATAAAACATTTTTAAATTTTGAATGAGTTGTATCTCTTCATTGTGTTTTTGTTCCTTGAGTGCTATGTACAGTCATATATAATAGTAAAATATTCTTTCAAATAACTCATATCACAGGCCATATACGTACAGATTGATATATGTATCCCAACAGTCCATGTTCGTTTCACAATTGATAAAAACAAAACAATTGACATTGTGTTCAAATAATGAATCAAAAAGCGACTTATAGAATAGTATGAACATATTTTTCATTGTTATTGTGACCAGATTGGGTAAAAACTAGGGATGGCAACGAATACCGATTTTGGTATTCTAATATTCGGTCATCCTTCCGAACGAATATTCGGATATTCGGTCAACATCTGTTGGAAAAAAAGTCAACTTTGTTTACCGTACCATTACTCCATGAATTCTACTTTCGTTTTTACTGGAAGTGCACCGGAAGTGACTAAATATTGACACAGCGTTGCCGTCGATAATTCGAAGCTGATTATGTTGATTACTTTTTATTGTTAAAATTGAATGACAAAAACTGTTTTTAAACTATTAACATTGTACATCAACAATAGAACGAGAAACATAATATTGCATGACGACAAAATAATTACATGACAAATCAGAACTTAAACGAATTATGTACATAGCCACAACACACTTTGAACCTGTTTAACAGACTAAATAGTCAGTCTTTTAAAGTTGCCACGTTTAATAGTCACTTGGATCGGCGACTTCTTATCGGATGATGTCGTGAAATACTTCCAAGCAGCGGAAGGCGTAGGTGGCATTTTGCTTGGACAGAGATTTACTTTATGCGTGTAGCAATTATAATATTTTCAATTAAATGAGGGCGAACTACCAAAAACATTTCTTTAAGTATAATACCTGATTGCATATTGAGTAATTAATTAAAGTTTGGACCATACGATACGCACATACTCATTAGAGGTTGAGTAAATTATTTTCTAAAAGCTTTTTTGATTGGAAAACGTGATAATAACCGTACGATCTTTTTTGTTTTTCACACAAAGCTGGCACTTCCTTAACTCATTTAATCTTTGATCATTTTAAATGTAATTCGAGTTATTAGATCAAGACGAGTCGGTGGTTAAATGTCCATACGGTCTTATTTGTTTTTTACACCAAGTTGGCTTTTCCTTTACTCATTTAATCTGTGATAATTTTAAATGTAATTCGAGTCATTGGATCAAGTGCAGGTCGGTGTTTTGATTGCCGACGCGATTTGCACCTATCATAATTTTAACGAAAAGAGTCTGTCTTTGTTGGGAGGCGGAAAACTACAACGGGCGAGGCATGGTCAGGGGTGATAACCCCAAAAAAGGGTTAGGGTAAGGGTTAGGATTAGGGGTCGGGTTAGGGTTAGGGTTGGGTTTAGGCTAACCCAAACCCTAACCCGACCCCTAACACTAACCCAAACCCTAACCCTAACCCTCTAACCCCCCCCTTGCGCAATACCATACCATGCCTCGCCCGTTGTAGTTTTCCGCCTCCCGTCTTTGTTAGGCAATTAGCGGGATTTATGACCGGTATACTGTCATCACCATAGCGACGCATTATCGCGCTTAGCAGGAATAAACATTATGACACGAGGAACAACTTATTTTACAATGTTTGAAGCAAATTTCACGAATACAAAGTCTTTGAAATTACTCGATTTTTTTATTTTTTGTCTTCCGAATATTCGGTTCGGAAAACTGTATCCGAATATTCGGTTCGGGACCGAATATTCGGATATTCGGATATTCGTTGACATCCCTAGTAAAAACACCAATGCAGCTGTGAATGACTGGTTGCCTACCTGTGAATTTATATATATATTTCTTCGATGAAACTCTTTTCATGAAACTGTAAAACAACTGACACACTGTTTTTATGCTCCGGTAGGGTGCCATAGAGCAGTTTGTCATGCATGTGTATCTCATGAAGCTGCACATTTTGAGTTGTGAAAGGTAAATGTCAAGGTCACCCTTTATGGTCAAAGTCAAAATACTAAATTAAAGGGAAGTAACAAGCGTTTAAAGGAGATAATTTCTATACATGCCAAATGATAAATATCAATTTTATTTCAAAGCGGCGCAGTAGGAGGCATTGTGTTTCTGACAAACACATTGCTTGTTGGGTGTATAATATATGTACATATCTCTTATTGCATAATCTTCAAATGACATTATCTTTGTAAAAAGAGATCAACTTTTGCAGAAGAGAATCCTAAAACAAATCATCAAACGAAATTGATATGTTTTTCAGATCCTTTTCTGTATGAATAACAAAGTCACTTTTTTATATCCACAAACTCCCATTTGCCTTTGCACCTGGGTGTAATATCGACTTGATTTTTTTAATTAAAGTTCATTATTATCATCAAAAAACAGTAGTTTGTTTGAACAAGCTTCTGAAACAGTCATATTACGCCATTTATATGGGCATTTAACCTCTAATAGAATTTGCTCTGAACTTTTTGAACCTTTTACTACACCACCAGGACTGGCACCAAGAAAAGAATAGTGCTTCTACAAAAAAAGAGAACTTTTTTAAAATGTTAAAATTTTCTTTAAATTTGAGTTTTTTTAGCAGCTTTATAGTTTTTTTTGGCAACAACTTTTAATTGATGCCGCGTGGTGACAACGTTAATAAATATTTCTAACATCACTAAAATATCTGATTAAAAATACACGTGTTTTTATATTAACAAATAAATGCAAACAACACATCTATTATTCATGTATATTTATGGTTGCGTATCATAAGCTCTAAGTACTTTCCCTACCACATATAGAGTGCGAAGTGCGACACGTTTTATTGATTGTAACAATAAGTTCCGATAAAGGAAGCAGCCGCTGATCAAGGAGGAGCTGTGTCCCAGCAACCCGTTTCCCTAGAGTCAAGCTTTCCTCGGAGTTTTTTAAGAACCACATACACGTATTACTATCTAGGTGGTATGGACCCTTAAGCATTATCCGACAATTACGTCCATAGTTATCTTCCTTAGAATTTGAGAAATTTTGAAATCCTTGTACAAAGTCCAAAATGTTCATCCGATTCTTCCCAAACTTTCACAGGTTTTTTTTATCAATGAGGAACCAAACCAAACCCTATATGAGCAATATCGGACCATAAGTCCAAAATAATGTCAAATTGAATTTCAAAATAAAAGTGTAAACCCTTTGGTTAGGTGATTATGTCAACATTTTTCCTCAGATTCTTTCCAAATTTACAGTGTCTTCATATCAATGGGCATGTTTGACTCATTTAAAATGACAAACATCGGGACAATAAGTCCAGAATTTGTTTCTATTAAATTTGAGAAAAAAAAGAATGTCCACTTGTTTAAAAGAGTTCACAACTTTCGTCTGAATCTTTCCAAACTTGTTAAGTTTTTTTTTATATCAGTATTACTCGAACCCTATTGAAAATGATGAATATCGGAGCAATAAATATATAATGATTGTTTTACTGAATTTTAAAGTATTGTGAAATGCAGCTTCTTTATGCAATTTACAGTTTTCATTCATTTGTTCCCCAAACTTTTACAGTGTTTTCACATCAATGATTTCTCAACCCCTATTGTAAATGAGCAACGTACGAATAAGTTCAGAATCATCTACCCTTGAAGTTGAGAAAATATGAAATTACGCTTACAAGATGAAGCAGATTTTTTAAAACATACACAGTTCTGTTCCATTACTAAAAACTGCACACGGATGCCAGTAAAAAAAAGAACCCAATGTAAATAAAATTAACTATGAAATATTTGGGGGGTTACAACACAAAATCATACATAATGGTTAATTGGGGATTATAACACAACATCATAGATAATGATTATTTGTGGGTTATAACACAAAATCATAGATAATTCTTATACCAGTATCTTTTTCTATTTTGTTTAAAGTAATCGGCCAATTTATTTATATTTACAGTAGAAAAGAATCGTTCCATGTAACTTCAATGAGTGCCTTTTACACTATAATTCCCGACGCCGATTGGTGCTTTGCAACTTATCTTATCTTGTAAAATAAGTAATGTGCCTTCTATTTTTAATAAAAATTTTAATGTATTTGAACGGAAGGTCACGTGTACGTTAAGATAAGTTGGAAAAACCACGGTCGACTTGTAAGCTAATGCAATACTTACAAAAACTAAAGTGTTGCTTCAAATGACATTATACAATCCACTTCAAGTTGCTTATGACATAAGATGTCTGATCGTGTTGTTGATTTGACATACATGCAAGGTTGTTGTTGCCGCGGCGTAAGATTGTGCATGTCTTCTGATGCAGTCCCCACAATCCTGCGGGTCTCGGCATATGTTATTCAATAAGTGTGTTTCACTTGCAGAACCTCCTCCTAAATCCCGAAGGCGCAGGTCAACAAATATAATCTTTGCTCTTTAACAATATAATATTTGGTTGGTTCACTTTTCCATGTATGCATCATTTGCTCCGCACCTTCTGCAAATTGCAGTCGTCAAGCACTTGGTGTCAACATGCTCGTTTATAAAAAAACAGTATTGAATGCGTAATGGCCCACGTTGTTAAATTACACAAATGCTTAAAATGTATATGCCACAGTGCTTAATGGTAGAAAAGCCGAACTTGGTTACATCATACATGCAGCACTTAGACTGCATACAAGGCATCGCTTTCGATTCTAATCGGCAAAGCAGATGTCACATATGACTTAATAAGTGAAAAAAAAATCATCAAGGGCAATATTTGTGCATCATAGCAGGTTTTGAATAGGATTCGAACAAACTTTTTTTTATTTTTTGGGGCACATTTTAGGAAAAATCCATGTAGAAGCAGCATTTCTGATGTCATTTGACCCAACAAAAGGGCTTGCTTGCATGGAAAAACAACACACTTGACTTCCTGACTCAAAAAAGTCATTGTCAGACATGAGCTTTAAGTATTCTGTCACACCTGGACCTATGATTCCACGGCTCGAGTTCCGTCTCGAACAGGCTCCGGAAAGTGTCAGTCTGAGAAAACAAAAAGGTTTTTTGTGCACATTCACCCATTACGGTGACAACTCATGTAAGTGAGATACAATTAGAGTAAGCTTACGCTTCATATCACTGGGCCAAGGCTTGCGAAATACGATATATTTGAGAGTAATGCAATACCTGACGGTGACAAGTCGAATCGGCTTGTTACGTATGTAGACCAGTCTTGACTGGAATCAAAGCAATAGTGTTTATTTTATGATAATATATGGTCACATAAATCAGATATAATTTCAAGGCCACAACGTTATTGTGTCAGTCTAGTCTAGCTTCTGATAGGCGGAAATAAAAACAAATACTCGACATAGAAGTTTTTCTGGTGTAGTGTGAACACAGTAGTTTGACATGGTAAATCAGAAGGATTAACACAAGTTTATAGGAACAAAACTTATTTAGAATGTATTTGTCAATCGAAGAACAGTTATGCTCTACACTCGTTTTATCTATGTGTTTTTAAATTACTTCACAAACTTTAATTAAACTTTAATTTGTTAATACAGTTGTATGGAGCATTGGTTGTCAATCTCATTTTCGAGATAAAAGACCATGGCAGTGGTCTCAGTCATAAGAGTTAATGAAATTTCACAAATCATTTTAAACAATAGGTGCATAATTATATACATAGTGACTTGTTATGTAAAAAGTTCGTGTATCTCAACCTTCATTCTTATCACACTATTGTTAGCTTAACACATCCTTATAAGAAACGATTTAGCAAATTATGTTTGTCTATGCGGAAAAAGCTATTCATTTGAATTGCCTTGAATGATAACAGACACTGTGACACGAATTTTGTCAAATTTATTAAAATGTTTTCACAACATTAAGTTGTTAGATTTTCTTCAAAAGCCTACGTTGCACATTAATCTTTCTGTTTGAAATAAACACTTCATTATTCAATGTATCTGATTTAGAACAGAAGATACTTTTTTAATATAGTAAAGTGTAATGGAAAAGATATTTTTCCAATAAAAATAACTTTTAAATTGTTTAGAGTCTAAAAATAAGAATGTAACGCAAAATAACTAAGCATTTAAAAAAACACTTACTGTGTTCTAAATATACGAACTATGGTCAGCTTATCATATTTTGTTTTACATGAGATAACGTTTGCGTCGATACATTAGGTCAATTTTTTTAGATTACTATTAGAACGCAGCGCTGTTCACATGACTATCAGCATATACCTCTTATTCGACAATGGTTCACCCGAGATTACTCTGTTTGCTTAACATAAGGCTCGCCCATCTCAATTAAAGCGGTTTCATAAAGCTTATTTATAGGTTATATCGATATGTGTATTGCGACTGACAAAAGGCGACTATTGACTCACGGTGTAAATGATAAACGAACGGTACTCATAAATTGTTATTGTACAAAAAATGTACGACATGACATCGTAAATAATAGGACATTTGGTAGTTAAACAACATTAAATGTTAACATGAAAAAGGTTATGTGCTACTGTGCTACTCAACATAACAGTTTGAGTAATCCTGGCCAGGTGCCAACTGTTGGATACGTGATTATGTAAACGCATGTTGTTGGTTGATTACACTTTTAAAACAAATACCTGTCATAATGTTTCGTTTATGAAACACATTGTTTGCAGTTTATTAGCACATGGTTATGGCATTGATGTTTATTAAACTGGATAAAGTTAAGTTAACTGATGCATAGTGTATATGGGTTTGTCATAGTGGGTTGCACATGACTTATATTTATATTGTGCACCTTTTAACTAAATTATGTACCAGCATTTATTTTTATATTAACTATAGGATGTTGTATTGTGAACGCAGCACTGCCAATAATGATTAATTATCAATTTATTGAGACACTTATTGATAAGTTGATAACTTCAAATATAACTAGGTGTTAAGCAAACAAGATTGGTCCTATTGTCGATAAGTATTTAAGTTAACTTCCATTTGTTGCACGTATAAAGATTATTTATTTTGTTTGGTTGTTTAAACAGGGATCAACTGTATTGTCAATTGACCAGTCGCCAAAGTATCGATCGCTCCGCCCACATTCTTCGATCAGCCAATCAGATATCGATTTGTCCCACACCCCTCAGCAACGCTTATCTGGCCGCCATTTTGTCCGACAAACAAAGCGTATCGTACATATGGAATGGACGTAATTTTAAAGAGTTTACACAGATTTTATATCAAATGCATGATCATTACTGTTCGATCATTATTAAAAGTTGTAGGTGCTATACATACTTTATAAAAGGTTATTATTTTATCTTTATTTCTTGAACATATGAACGAGTAATGAGAAAACAAACACAATAAATAGTGTAACCACACCAGTTGTGTGTTCTATAAAACGTGTTATACCGTTTGATGCACAATATTATTAAGCAATTTGCGCAACATAATAATTGCCACACGTGCTTATTAATCTCAGCGTAATTGTCGATGATTAATAAATGACAGTATGTTGCGTGGATCTCAGAATGAATGAACATTAAGGCATTGTTAGGTACTGTACACAAGAAAAGAAATATTTAATTACTTAAATGATTTCCAATTATATATTTATTTTCTGTGGATCATAAACAATGGAAATCATTATAAATTGTTAACTTAAATATTGTTTTAACTAAAGTTAAAACAACAAGAAGGTAATTTCAACGCGGCTTAGCTAGCTTAAAGCGACTTCAAGTGTAAAATGTGAGGCTTATAATACAACAACAACAACAACAACATTTCTAAAACAACATATATTGATACGGGGAGAAATATGAAAATTGCAATTAACATATAAGGGCCATCTTGCTATAAATAAACAAATGCATAATATGCTAAATGTATTCAATTCGAATGTTCGTGAACAGCACCGTAATCCAAAATTTCATTTTTCGATAGTGAAATGTAGAAGGTTCCCATTAAACATAAATGAAATAAAATGCATATTAGATCTGTTAATGAAACCACGAAATTAGGCCTGTATTATATTATGGTTACAATCAAAATTTAATTTATATCTAAATTAAAAAAAAAGGTGTCTTTTTAAAAATAACCCAATAAAACAAAGATCTAAACATTTTTAATAAACAAAAAAAACATCATGATATGGATGTGTCATTTGCATTTAATAAAAATATTTTCAAAATTATATATGAATAGCAACCGGATTCACTGCCAGACGGTTTTAATACAAGTTTAAAATCAATATGAAATAAATGCTCATTTTTACCACTGATTTTTTATCAACTTCCTATAATATGTATGAGAAACGTTTGTGATAGTTAACTCATTTATTTTGATTACGCCATTTCTCTCTAAAGCATTTATGATTGTATTAAAGTTGTACAAAGCAGTTTAGTTTAGTGTGCGGCTTTAATAAAAAGAGCATGATACATCGTTACAAGTATAGTATTTCACTCACGTAATGCGCTATAATTGCGATCTGCTTGTCGGAGTTTTCTAATCACTAGGCCACGTGACTATGTGGGCGGAGCGATCGATAATTTGGCGACTGGTCAATTAACCCTTTGCAAACCCGTTAGAAGACCACATTCCAAGGTGTTGATAAAAATCATTCCTTACTTGCGTTTAATTGAAAAGATTAGCCATAAGTTATAAGTTATTCAGGTGGTCACACCATGACGTAGCTTTCCAATGGCCTTATATAAAGGACACTTGTACAATTTGTTATTCATTTCGATGCTTTGCACAGTTGAGAAACGAGAAACAGCTACTTTATTTCAGCAGGTATATGATATTATGCTTAGGTGCGTTAGTTGTTACTTTTATTGACTACCAAGAAACAGTGTAATAAACCACTAACTTTTGATTTAATGAGATTTATTATAACACGTTTAATATAAAGGAATAACATTAGTAATATAATTAATTGTATCTTTTCAGTAGGCATGTAGGAATCTGGTTATTGCAAGTTTAAGAACATTCTGCTGGGCTAGTTATGGGGTCCAATATACGGAAAGAGTTTATAGTGAAGCATGCCTCAGCTATTTTCTGTGGATGTGTGTTTCTGGCGCTGGTGTCAGTGGCGATAGTAATACGTTTGTGGACTATTCCGGGCCTGTTTGCAGAGTTAGTTAACCTTTATATTTATGCTTATGTTATTTTTCCAAAATGCACCTGTCACCACTATTGGACCATTGTTTACGGCGAGCGTGTATTAATCTTAATTAAATGACGCTATGTTTAATCTATATACGAACCTTATATTGCAACTTAAGCGTGTTTTGCATGTCAACAAAATGGAGAGTATTGTCATCGCATCATGTTTGCTTTTGTAATTAAATATTATACTCGGGTTAAATTTGTTATCGCATACGAGCATACGAGAACACATGGTATGGTATGTAAATTATAATTTTGCATTTGTTTATATGGTTCTTAGATAACGATATATCATTATAGAAATGTTTTTATAACAAATAACAACTTCCATTTAAGCACTTAGATGATATCACAACGAGATTTCATTTTGTGTTTAGAAGATTGTTTGTTGTACACTTGCCGTCACTCGTAAATATGTAGTTTTAGTAGCATGTTGATATCATTCATCAGCCGGACTGCCGATGTAAAATTCATTGTCTATATTCAACAGGAGATTAGTCAAACATATGCAGAGATAAAGAAACGCAATGCTCTATTTGTTGCGGATTATCTCAACAGTAAGTAAATTATATATTTTTTATTTTAAATGGAGTTGTTTACAGATTGTTTTAAGCTTTACATAAAAATGTATTGACGATAGTTTATCCAACCTGGATTCAAACCAATGTCCTGCTTTCCATGCTGCTTGGTCTTTGCCGCAGTTTTTTTTACAAAATTAAAACGATCCAAGTGATTCAACACTTTTTACGCAAACGATATTGTCAATTATCCATTCATTATATAATGTACACGGCTACAGCTACCGATATCCAATTTCCATTAATAGTTTCATAGTATTCTCATTGACGGTCGGTAGTGCTATTTTACTTTGTTATGTTCGTTTTTATTTAAATTTCCGAAATGTGATAAAACGTGATGAAAAGTCAAACTGTCAATCTCAATGTGAATCTCTAATAATTTTTCAAGAATTATGTGCTTATGGGATGCCACATATTAGCATTACTCGATAACGATATTGTTCTCTGGTTTACTTATAGATCACGTTCCAGTTAAAGAGTTCTTCTTAGACACATTTAAGGATAGGACGCCAGCAGCCAAATTTGTCGGAAGCGAAAGTTGTGTCAGAAATGGTAACCCGTTAAATACTGAAGTTAGCTGTTGTTATTCGTTAATGCCTAATTTGTGTTGTAAATTATATTAAATTAAAAGAAGTATAGTTGACGATTTAACGTATATTATGCGCCTAACTATGTTCAAATCAAGATACGTTTCGTTGTGTTCGAGTCCGTTTCTAATGTTAAAACAATAATACATTTGTTGTTTTAAATAATGTTGCAACGCCGCAACAGTGGAAAGTGAACCCACAACTTTCCAATCGCAATGAATACAAAACGCTTTTCATCCGTAATTTATTGTGATAAATTAATCAGTTTTTGGACACTGGGTTAAATCTGTTGTATATTTTGTGTTCTTCTAGATATTTCTTCGAAAATAGTGTGCATACAAATTTCATGAATTTGTTGAGACTTGTATGTGATCTACTTGCAGAAGACCAGATACTATCCATGGGGAAGGTGTTATTTTGCGCGATCAAGGAAGGACCTCATCCCAGCCTCGGGTTCCTAAGACACGGTGTCCTCCCCCAAAACGGTCGACTGATTTTACCTCTCACGGGAACATATCTGATCTACTCTTCCTTCCACCATCGCTTACAGTGCAGCTTATCTGGAAAACATGCAACCGCAGACGAGACACCATTGGCCAGGCATGCCATGTACCGATTCAACATCCGGCTAGGTATAGATCAAGAGTTGGCGACCACATTGACTGCAATTGTGCAGCATTCGTTGAATTTAAAACTGAAATATCTACATTGGTGGAGCTGCGGGCCTGTGATGAAATTTCTGTCAAACTGAATGACTGTTCTTTGCTTATACAATCGGAGGAAAATTACTTTGGACTACGTTTAATTTGACTTTTGGTAGATTTTAAAATTTACATTTGGTTCATGAGTATAATTCGGTGTACAGTGTTTATTGTGCAATAAATTAGAACATTGATAATTGATCCTTATGAGTAGTCCGTCAGGAGAAATAAATCTGCCAATATCATTCATTGTCGTAGATATTCGTATATTGTTACTTTTCAATGTTACAATTTTATAATGACGTATTTTAATCAATAACTTATCAATAACTTCATTGATTTGCCATATTGTTTTGCATGATTTGAATCATAACTGTATAAGTATTGTTTACGGTCAGTATGAACCTTATTTTATCCTACAGCTAGATGATTTTATAGAACAAATACGACTCATAAAGAAAAGAAAAGGTTTCCTCCACAGTTATTTTTAGATCAGTTTTCTTCCACACTTATTTTTAGAACATTACGTAGGGACTAGTTTTTTTTGGCCTTTCACCCCTGATTGCGTCATTTAGGTCATTGGGTACGCAGTCATTTAACGAGTTTACGAGTGTGTGTGTGTGTTTACGATGGATGACTATAATATTATGAATGTGAAAAATACAGTGTTTGGATATATAACTGGAATGAAACTGGTGAGACTGCATTTTCGATTTAGTTTAAATGTCGAATGTACTCGAATAACGCGATGTTTTGTTGAACAATTGATGGATTAAATTTAAGAAAAGTGTCAGTGGATTGTTCTTTAACTTTTCGAAGGAAATCGATGTCGAATTAAAATGGTAATTTCTTTGATGGTTTAGTCGTTCCTTTGTAAGTCGATCAAAGAATGTTTATCCACAAAGAATTGCCTGCTTACATCCAGTGCTTTAAAATGGAAAAGATGGATGGCGATGAAGAAATGTGTCTAGAATTTTAACTCGTCATGGAAGCAAATTAAACATTACGAAAATAAACATGGACGTGGTTATTATACAACTTCGGTGAGTAGAACAATAATTTGATGTAAGTAAGTATAAAGTGTGTAAAAAGAAGAGTTGTTTAAAGACTAAAATTAACAATATCGGCGGGAATAAATTCTGAATCATGCTTCACGTAGCCACGGTATGTGTCTACACATTTTGTAATTATAAAAATGGCGGGATCCATGTTTGTTTTTTGTTTTTTTACAGTGGTGAAACAAGAATTGTAGTTTGAACACAACCGTCTGTGTTCTACTTGAGTGTGTTACATTTGGAACGCTGATTAAATTTGAATCGAGGCGTATAGCGATATTTTGTCTCGTTACTTTTCTTTTGCGCGGAATTCTTAAGGACTATTTCGATTTCCGTAAACAGGAAAGATCACAATAAATATTACCACGCAATGTTAGATTCAGTTAATTTAATGTGTTTTTGCTTTTATTTTAGGAATGAATTAAATTAAGCAATATTGTAGTATAAATAGAATACTATGTTAGTGTGATTGTGTACTTAAATTTATCCCACTCGTGTCAGAAAGGCTTACAAAGCTCGGCAAGCCTCGCCATGTAAACCTTTCTTCACTCGTGGGATAAATTTAAGTACACATTGACACTAACATAGTATTCTCTATATTTCGCAGAACTCGTTAAATCTCAATTATCAATTTAAAGTCTGTGTAATGTAAAGCATGCTTTTCTTAACAATGAACGACCGTTCCAATGCATATACACATGTACATGTAATACGTGTATTTATTTTTATACCAGGCTTTTGATATCGATGACCAAATATTGATCAAGAGAGATTAAAAAAAGGAACGAAAATAGTTTTCAGTGTAAGCATTATGCTGCTTCTGTGCTAAAATTAAAAATAACACAAATGTTTCGTTTGTTGTTTATTTACGTTATTTTGCATATCTTATTACGTCAATGTTTACTTAAACACAAATTCTTAAATTTAACACATATTGTACTTAGTTTGTTTTATTTTGCTTCAAACGAACTAAATTTTGGTATATAAATATTGATGAATGTGTGATCATTGGTATGTGTGCTATACATTATGATGCCCCATAAATAGTCTCACATGGCCGAGCGACAGGCTTTTTTTCAAACTCATCTGCTAAATGTATAAATGCTAATATCGGTAATTAATTTTCACTTTGAGTATCACTAACACGCATTGTCAAGGTTTTGTTAGAAATAGTGACTATATATATATATATATATATATATATATATATATATATATATATATATATATATATATATATATATATATATATATATATATATATATATATATATAGTTTTGTCTATAGTAACACACGTCGCTTTAATCTGCCGTTCAGGCAAGAACTAAACACAATGTCGGATCAGTTATTGCTTTGTGATTTAACGAATAGCTTGAATATAAACATCATTATTTTATATTGTTCGATATGCATGTATACTGCCGATATCGCATTACACTATTTGTAAAATATGCAATTATTCACAAAAGGAAAGTATATTGATTGTTGCTTAACGTATTGTCATAATTTTCAAAGACGTGCAATATATGCCAATACTACGCCTTCTCACAGTTAGTACACTAGTTGCATTGACATAACATCGGCAGATTCACATTGTGTAACTGATGCCTGACATTAATATAATATAAATATACTAAAACGAACTTTATATAGGCCATAAAAAACGTACCGCTTTGTCAAAATGATCATTTTTTTTTGTATGCTGGGAGTACGCTTGCTAAAACAGATAAGTTGCATGTTTATATCAAAAGTAATAGTATGATAGGGTTTGGGTTTAAGTATTGAAAACGTGTATTGTCTAACCAAATCACTGTCAAATAAACTATTTTAAAAACGGTACTGAATGACTGACAACGAACTAAACTGGCTGCTTCGAAATAGTTAATGGCAACAAGATGTTATGCTGGCTTTGTGTGTCCCATGATAATTCTGCAACATTCGATCGAGCTTATCAGTTGATTATATGACTGCGGTTCGGCGGTAGTCAATTGCTTTCAATACGAATAAATAATTGAGCGTATGCAATCATACATTTCTTTTTTAACGTTTGACAATAACATGTACATGAATGATGCATACATTCACGAATATTTTCCTCAACAAATCAAGCCATCTATGAATGATCTTTTCCGGCATTAACCACAAGTCACACACAAGAAGTAGCAGTAGCAGTAGCAGTATGAATAGATGCAACTACAGCTGCAACAGCAGCGATAGTTGAAGTGTTGATAAACACTAGTTGTTTCCTTAGTTGACTAATTAGTAGTTGTAGCATTGGAAGTAGTGGTTTTTATAGTGGTACTAGTGCAGGTAGTGATGCGACGTATACGTATTTTCATTCATTTGTGTATCACGTCAATGTAATACTGTCTACTGAGTTTAAAACAAACAGACGTTTAATGAATCTGCTTATACATGTTTTTCAGATGTAAATAATGTTTTTGTAAATAGTATATGACTTTAAGTTTATATTTTTATATATATATATATATATATATATATATATATATATATATATATATATATATATATATATATATATATAAATGTGTGTGTGAATGAATATTTGCTTTATACTGTATGTAGTAGAAGAAATAAATAACAAATAAATTAATTATACTGATCATGAATTCAAATGTTCGTCTATCTAGACACTAAGTCTTTATGCGTTTTAAATATGCTTAAATATGCAAAGCGTTATTAACTGCTTCAGCACATCGTGATTGTGACATAACCGTCCGGGACGTTTTCATGAGAAGTTCACTTAGAACATGGTACTGGAGAGTTAAGGCAATGGGATTTTGTCGTGGCTTTCGTCATGCGATCTGCATGCTGTCTTGCCTATGTCAATCAGCGGAATACAGCAATATTCGGTTCGGTCCAAGGCAAGATGAATCCATCGAGAGGGTGATGCTACCCAACTTGTCGTTCAAGGAATGTCTTAAGCAATGTGTTCTGCGATGGTCGTGTAAAGTGATGGGCTACTTCAGAGCGGCATTGTTGTGTGAATTACATTTCATCAGCGACTTCTGGGATTCCCTTGCTCGTAATGAAAACGGACCACGTGTGATGGTTTATGTCCAGCGTAGTGACATATCATTAAAGGTATTACTTGTATATTATTCTACTGATAGTTTCGACATATAGGTTTTATTTAATCGAACTGCTTACTACTGTATACTGTTTCCATTACGGTCAATACTTATATATTAAGTTTTCCGTTGATTTTGGAGAGTTTGCCGCAATGTATATTTTTTTCCTTAACACGTAAATAGCCTATACAATGCAAATATCTAGAACAGGCTATATCAGTTGGTTTGAGCGCTTGACTAGAAATTTGAGGAGGAAGGGTTTTATTCCTCGCCCAGCCTGATCACGTGTGTGGACTTGGTCATGAAATCCGTTTTACGATTATTCTCTTTCTACCTCTGACTTAAGTAAGGAAAATAAGAAAAAATACGTCCTGGTAACCCAGCAATTCGAGGAAAAGTGTAAGTTGGTTAACTTACCACAATGACTAAACTACAGTTGAGCACGGCAAAAATCGAGAAAAAATATATATTGGGTTTTAAACTGTGCTTAAATTATACAAATTAATGCCACATTTTT
>NC_068363.1:77006897-77026897 GCF_020536995.1 Dreissena polymorpha | reverse complement strand
CTAAGAGTGAATTTCGGCATGCTTCACATCCGGTGCAGGCACAAAGTTTGTTGCATTGATCAACCTAGTGTTATATTAAAAATTGTCACGAGTTTTAATACAAAAAGTCAATAAACACATTGAATGCATGCTTTTAAATCTGTGTTATTAACCGAAGGAGAATGAACTGATAGTATTGCACATGTGTATGATGAACTTTCATTGTTTTCTCAAAGTGTTTCAAAGGCAAGCATCGCTCTAAGAAATACGTTATTACGCTTTCAGAGGAATGCGTGCTCAATCAGGTACTGTTTGAGGGATCCACGTACACTTTCGCCATAAGGAGCCACCGAAATTATAACGATAGTGTGGTACGTGTTTATAAATAAAATCTATGCCAGTGGGTATTTTATTTGTATCACAATTGTGTTCATTAATGCATGTTATCATGTGATTGTATTACACGTATAAACAAACCTATAATTAGAACTTGTTGTACAACTATAGTTTATCAATGAGTTAAGCGTCCAAACAGTCCGTATACAATTTAACTGTATGTGTTTTTGTTGATTTGAGAGATTATATGTAACAGCAATAAACCCATATAGTGTTATGTGTATCTAAATGTAATTTCAGATGTATTGACACTGTTTTATTCTTGTTCTAAACATTGTCTAAGAACTAATAAACAAAGTTAAACGAATAGTGGTATTGCACAAAAGCTCCTCGTTTTAGCCATTTTGTGAACACTGTGGTTACCGCGTTGTGACGATTGAGTCCGTAGGTGAACAAAGCTTTTTGGCGGACAAAATGAGGGGATTCTTTCCTTACAATCCGGGTAATTGCATTGTTGCACCTTATGATATGGCTGGCATACGAAGTTTTCAGTAAGCATAGACACATTTAATGTCTAAATATTATGCTGACTATTCGTAGTTTTGGACACCAATATGAAGTACAATTTTTACCAGTATTAAGTTAGAACCACTACAATGCTCGAAACTAAAATCGTTCATTCTAAAAGTCGACAATATTGGAAATAAAAGAGCTATCCACAAATGAAAAAATAGTAGTTGATATGCGAAAGTGTATTAGTAGTTTGTATTAATGGATTAATTTTGTGTCTTATCACTGAAAAAAATCATATGCTCGAAACCTCAAACCTTCATTTTAAAAGAAGACTGTAACACCAGAGCTACCCGCAAATGCTAAATATGATTTATGAATGTGAAGCTGCAGTTTGTCGTATTCAGATGTGTATTTCAACTTATAAAATATATAAGAATTATGTTTTCAAAAAGATAGCAAGCTCAGGTTTTTACGCAACATACGTGTACAAAAACATGTGGTAACGAGCAACTTATTAATTACACAGCATCACACTTCAAATCAATCATAAAAAGTGATTCAACTGAGATATGTTTTGACAAATCAATGGTTAAATCCAAATGATCTGGAGAATTAGAACATTCTGGGACAAGACGAAATACAAATTAAAACTTCAAATCAATAAATATTTAATCTATATCGAAATTTATTTAAACTTTCAGTTATCGATGAATATGGAGAACAGAACACGAACTATACATATAAACAATGATTTTAACTTGGATCACCGTATATCAGAATGTCATATCATCTAATAAACCCTGTACATTAATCAAACAATGGTTAAGAAAATCGTTTTGACACTTTGAAAAATAAAATCATTACCGTAACGTATGATTAACTAATTAATATATTGTAACATCGCAAACAGACTTGTTCGTGCTCTGGACCCACTCACACGAATTTATGTTTTTAAATTCTTGAATTAATAACGTGTACAAAAATCGATGTTGTTCAAACAGTTCATTGACGACACGTTAAATCACTTCTGCATATGCACAATGGAAAAAAACATCTGCTCGTGAAAAACATGGAAATTGTGATTAATGTAAATTAACAAAGTCTCGGTTTCAGAAGATTTTATTTGTTCATGGAGGTAATATTTATATTTAAAAAATGCTTCCACATAATAAAACATTTCCTTCTTGCAGGTCATTTACACCCAATTACACAGTTGTATGAGTGGCAATGTAAATGATTGTCTGTTGTTCTCATTTCAAACTTAAGAATTCGGTGGCTGTTATCTGGACTTCTATAACACGGGAGAGCAAGTATTTCGAATGGACAACAACTCGGAAGTGCAATTCAAGAAATGGGGCACATATGGGGGACAAAATGAGCCAAGTAGTGAAGCAGAAAATTTCATAGTTGTTTGAGGTGGGGATCAATGGAAGTGGCATGACGTTTCACCAAGCGGTAAGTACCAAACAGTTTGCGAATATTAAAAATAGACACAGGACGTTTCTATTTAATCATGGACGTAGGTAATTTGCTATATGTTCTCCTCCACAATATCTGAACACTGAAACACTACCCTTAATACGAACAGCTCTTATGCTAATGAAACAAATCAAGTATGGGTGTGTTATTTAAGCGTATTTAGTTAAGTTCTGCATAAGTAGATTGTTTTTAAATTAAAAACCATTGTTTTTAATTTTACAACTACTTAATCCTTAGCGTTGTATCTTGATTTGTATCATGATAATCATTTGTATTGTGTAAATTGTGTATTATTCACCCAAAATACTTTTAACTGTAGAGTGTTGATGAACGTTATATCAAAGTTACCATAACAATTCTAATGCCGATGAATTATTTCATAAGGATTTCCCTATGGCATGTGTTTGGTTTAAAAAGGACTCGATAAAATAATTCAAATTTAAATTCACAAATGGTAACAATCCATACATTTCATATTTAGATTGCTTAAAAACAATAACTTCGTAAAATTGCACAATATTGCATGTTTTGTGTGTATTATATAATTTATGATATCTTCTCTTTTCATACACTTGATTGCCACATGCATGCCATACAGTTACATGCACATATGTAATAATTTTTCGTAACCATTCTGATATGTAAATCATATATTTCAGGTTCATTATCTTACTATGACATTTTCATGGCTAATGATTGCTGCCTCTTATAGCATGCATTTTTAAACCATCAATATAGGGATTTTATAATCAAGACTAAAATTCCAAGCGATACTATTTTAATGATTTTAATGAGGTCCTGTTCTGTATTTCGATCAGTAAAATGCCAAGTGGTTATGTAAATTTCTATCTATAATTATACCATACATACAATGTCATTAATATTAATCGCCAAAACATTTTAGAAAGTAACGTTTTCTTTTGAAAAAAAAGTTGTATTACTACTTCTGATTTAATGAATGTGAATCTATAATTTTAATGCCTGTTAGAATGATCGTATTAGTGAAACAAATTATATGCCCATTATCATAATTATTACAAAAATATTCAGTGGTCATAACAATAACAAAACTTCAAACGACTACCTGCACTTCGTCCATCAATAGTTTGTGAAATGGCGAGACCTAGTGTTACTTGTTTTCAATTAATTTAATCATGAAGCGAAAGGTTTGCAACTATTCCCACTTTGATTATACACAAACCTAAGGTAAATACATTGAATTGAAATTTGGAAACAAATCTCTTTTGTAATAATAAATTCGTTGTTTTGCTACGTAACAGTTATTGTCAATTGAGGAACTTGACATTGAAAAACCTAAAATCTTTTGAATATTTTCTGTTGCATTTATGTCGTTATATAGTCTTTGCATATACTATATAGTATGTCTTTTTTTATTCCGCAACAATTGTCAACTACTGTAACAGTAAGCAAACTGGAACATCAATACACGTTTTATCCGGCTGGCGCCATCGAATTGTCTTTGCTTGTTGTTTCAGAATTCCGTATCTGTGTCTTATTTGGGATTTATTATTTCAGCCTGTTTTATTTAAATTATGGTTCTCAACAGTTGAGCTAATAGGGAAAAATTACACACAACTATTCTTAATTATTTACGACGAATGTTAGGATATGTAAAAAAAAGTATGCCTTTAATGCACTAGATAAATAGTTAAAACACACTGTACCGTTAACTCAACGAACTTATTCCAATACACTTTATATTAATTGAATAATTGTGTTACTTACAAACTTAAATTGCACCACGTGTCTTTGTATGTTCAAACATGTTACTTTGACTGTATTTTCAATAAAATACTTAAAATTATATGTGTTGAAATCTTTCTTAATGATATCCTACTAGAAACATTCATGTTTATTTATGGCATTTTCCGTCACGGGAGATTTAATTTAGGTAGGCTCCGCTAAAAATAGAAACAAACAAAATACAATAAAATACAACTACTCTAGTGATAGCATGTATATAACCTGATGCTAGAACAGTGATTATCGAATAATAATTATTCAACGATAAGTTACAAAAAATTAAAGGATTTGATATTTATTCAAAGTTTTAAAGAATCGTTGTCAAGGCTTGTTTACATTTTTTAATATATTAAAATTTTACTGCGTCGCAAAACTCTATAAATAACTGCTTTAAATTACTTAAAAAGCACTTCCTGCGACATAACAAGGACGTTTTCATATCGATTAATGCCGATTATGTCAAATATATTATTTGATATAATATAGTTGATATCCCCAATAGTGAACAGGGAAACAGACTTACTGACAAAAACTATTTATATGTTCAACGAGAAATAGTTGGTTCTCTTTAATATAGTAGTGGCCTGCAAGAAACGACCTCAGAAGCTGTTTTTCGAGGAAATGTAAAGAAACGGGGTTAGCGTTTTTTATATTGTGTTAAAGCTCGTTTATAAACTACACATTTCATAATATAAATATAACATCAAAATTCCATTAACCACAATGATATAAAACTAAAATCAATGATACAAATTTTTGAACAAACGCACATCCCCCGTTAAAGGAAGGACCGTTGATTATTTACAAACGCCATTCTTCCTTGACACACTACCGAAATCTTGCATCTTGTGCTCGGCACACACGTTAATTATGTGGTAAAGAGATTATAAAAGGGATAGGCATAACTGTACAGCAATTGTCAGAAAACACGAAATGCCATTGACGGACATCGTTGATTGTTACGGTTTGGTTCGATAAGATCGTTTCTACAACGGGGTGTGTGCGTTTGTTCGAGCATTTGTGTCATACATTATCATAAAATTGCAATTTTGAATTCAAATGTGCTCTCAGCGAATACGAGAGAAGTATTCATTAAAACGCAAGCAAAATTCAATTTCATTATTATAATATTTACTTTTTTAAATTCTATCGCATAGAGTTGCGAAAAATACACAAATACAAGACACGGGACTGTACAATGAATTATTTATTTGAAAGCTTGCGGAAAGTTTTTCTCTATCTAGCCATGAACGTTTCAAAGAATATTATACATATCTCAAAGAAGATCATAACGATAAAGGATAGATCTCACTCACATGGAGAGGATTATGTAAAGAGGCCCATGAAAGCATTTAAACGCAAGCAAAAGTCTTTTACATTACTCTAATATTTACTTAAATTCTCTTGCATATAGTTACAAAAAAAAATACAAGACGTGGGACCAAAATGAATAATTAATTTAAAAGCTTGCAGAAATTGTTTCTCAATCTAGCCATGAAAGTTTCAAAGAATATTTGACATGCCTCAACGAAGATCATAACAATTAAGGATAGAACTCAAACTCACACGGGAAGGATAATGTGAAGAGGCCAACGAAAGAAAGGCTGTTGGGGGAATGTCTCGGTTGGCTGCACCTGGTTGTTTCCTGTTGAAGTCGGGCGCAGAGGACTTGATGCTTATTTGGCATTGAATGTGTTCCTTACCCTTAGGTCTGCTGCTGAGACTGCATTAAGGTAGAGTGTGCTAAACAGGGCAGACCGACATTTTATTGTACATTGTCTTAACACATACATTTACAGAGAATATGTCAACATAATAAGACGTTCATATTTCCGTATTTTGTGAATAAAAAAAAAACGAAGTAAGGAAAAAGGTGTAAAGTTAACAAAAATTACCATAATTTGTTTGTAGTGGAGATGAGCAAATATTGAATTTCACTTGTTTATATTGAATATGCATTTGAATTTGCATTATATATGTAAACAGACATGGTTAACATTTGTTTAAAGAAATACAATCGATTTGCACTTGAATTTAAATTGGACAGGAACTATACGAGCTGAAGCTATCCAACACCACACAGTGAACTGACCCCCTTATATATCCCCATCATACTAGAATGTTATTAAGTCGAAAGAGATGGAGCTAAGCTGATGATGTTAGTAGTTGTTTGTGCAGTACAGACACTTCATCCATAATATCGAATACATGAGAACAAGAATACATGTATATGAGTAAGCTACGTTTTGAATCGATTTGTTGTATTAATAAATCTTTTATCTTCGTTAAAAATGAATGTGTCTTCATGTTAAGTCTACCATAAAGACGCAGCTGACAAATTAAGCGAAATAAATGATCAAGTAGCTAAAAAAGCGTTTTTTCTGCATAAAGTAAAAACCACATTGAAAGAAGTCATGTGTAACAATAACAACGTCATCTCCACATCACATAGGGTTAAGATTGCTAGATGGTTGTTGAATACGTTTGAGTTTACATTATTGCAATTTTGTTTTAAAGAGCACATGTTTAACAGTATGTCTATCACCATTGTTCAGGTACTAGGTATTGTCGTCACATAAATTAAATATTAATTTTACTAAAGTAATGTTCTTCTTCATAAAATAATATAGTCTTCCACATGTCTTTGATTGCGATATGACTGTTCTTGAACTGTTTGTTTAAGGAGGGTTATACATAATTGGGACACTGGTTGTTGTGAACAACCGATCTCCAGATGCCTGAAATGATACACGCGGCTTCATATTTTGGATTGTTTTATAATAATTCCTTCTCATCTAAAGTGCCACAGTCCCAAACAGCACGTGTGTATTCTAATTATAGCCGACGATACGTCTTCTTCAGGGGTGTATACCGATATGAGTTCGTGAGTTTACGATTTATTTGTTCGAATGTACAATCATGTACCTAGAACTCATCTCTGTGTACACCCCTGAACAAGACGTATAGTCGAAAGTGTTAGGGTATACGATTATTATGTTTGTATATATGTTTACACTGTTTGAAAAATATTTCTCTCATATATATTACTAATTGGTCTTGTATCTTCTTAGGATCCAGTGAATTTGAAATTATATTCGTTGATGTTTTATTAAATTTCTCAGCTATATATATATATATAGAGAGAGAGAGAGAGAGAAAGAGAGAGAGAGATAATGTCGGATCAGTTATTGCTTATTTATCAAATATTCAATTTTCGGCAAAGGGGATTATTGATTGTTACTTCACGTATGGCCTTAACTTTCAAAGAAATGCTATGTTTCACGATGTCTCTTCATAGTAAGTACACTAGTTGAATTGACAAAACATCGGCAGATTCACATTTTGTAACGGATGCATGACTTTAATATATAAAAAATATTGTAAAACGAACTTTATAAAGGCCTTATACACACGTAATGCTTTGTCAAAATGATCATTTAATGTGTAGGCTGGGAGTACATTTACAAAAATCGTTATGTTGCATATTATGTCAATAGTACTGATGTTTTTTTCGTTTCGGTTTCGATATTGAAAATGTGTATTATCAATCCAAATAGATTGTAAAAAAACTATTTGAAACACAGTATTGAAGGATTGAAAACTTAATAAACTGTCTGCGTAGAAGTAGTTAATGACACCAAGATAAATGTTATGCATCATTAACATTTGTATCTGATAAAAATGCAAAATTCGATAGAGCTTATTAGTCGATAATATAAATGCGGCTCGGCGGCCGTTGAATGTTTTCAAAACAAACTATAAATAATTGATCGTTTGCCAGCATAAGTTGTTGTTTTGCGTTTGACAATTAAAGGTATATGAATTATGCATACATCGTCGACTGTTTTCCTCAACAAACCAAAGCACTTAATAAGTACTGAATTACCTGTTCCGGCATTACCGTAATTACTTTAAGATTTCGGACACTTAAAAAAATATAAAAAATCTTGTCGGAAAATCTAGATACGGAATCAAACAATACAAACAGGTGTCCGAAAATTTAGAGACAGGTATGCTGTGTGTTTTTTGTCAATTATAATATTGAAATGAAAGCAATACATCAATGTGCAATAGTGTTATTGCATCGCACTCTTCTTTCTCCGCTTTGAAATGAATATAACTTCTCATCTGTGCAATCGCTTACCTGAAAGGCTTTGAAACAAAATGAACACAAAAATGAACATACTGCTTTCTTAATACGATATCATTTGAAATGATGTTGTGTGAAACCATGGTTTATTGTCGGTATACGTGGTAATTTTCCCAATAACACAAATGAAATAGTATATTACCTTCAGGGATTGATCTCCCAGGTTTTATGACCAACCTCTGGTTGTAAGAACATGATCGAAGTGTCACAAGATAAGCAAAAAAGGGTCATTAATTATGGAGAAAAAACCTATCCAAACATTTAGAGTCACGAATGATTATTTAGGCTCAAAATGAAGGTGTCCGAAAATTTAGAGTGTCCGAAAAATTAGAGTAATTACGGTAACCACAAGTCTCCATACACTATTGCGTATTTTCTAACGACAATAGTTATGATGGTGTGTCAGTAATGTCGAATATTTAACCATTTTAGTAAAAGTTTTACCTCAGCATCATGACAGAAGACAGGTAATCAACTTAATATGAACAATTAGTATGACACAAATATTTACTTTCTTTTTACGTTTTACATGTTTAATAATCTTTTAAATAATAAGAAGCATAGCATAGTAATTCTGCAAATAATATGAGTTAATTGTTACCATAATTGCAGCAAACACATAACATGAGCACATAAACCTCGATCTCAGCAGCACACAACATCCCTGACTGGAGGAGGATTTCTACATCGTCGTCCCTGGTTTTCCCAAAACGGCCAAACCAGTCAAGGGATTGATGATGATGATGATGATAATGATGATTATGTATATGTAAATGAATATTTGCATTATACTGTATGTATAGGTAGTAATAGTAGGAAAAATCAATAACAAATGAACTCAATATACTTGTCATGGATTCACATGTTCGTCTTTCTAGGCACTTTATCTTTATGGGTTATTAATGATGCAAAACGTAATTTACTGCTTCCGCAAGTCGTGATTGTGACAGAACCGCCCGGACCTTGTCATAAGAAGATCATTTAGAACATGGTACTAGCGATTTAAGGAAATGAGGTTTTGTAGTGGCTTTCTTCGTGCGAGCTGCCTGTTGTCTTGCCTATGTCAAGTGATAGAATCAGCGGAATACACCAATATTCGGTTCGGTCCAAGGCAAGATGAATCCATCAAGAGGGTGATGATACCCAACTTGTCGTTCAAGAAATGTCTTAAGCAATATGTTCTGCGATCGTTGTGTGAAGTGATGGGCTACTTCCGTGCGGCATTGTTGTGTGAATTGCATTTCATTAGCGACTTCTGGGATACCCTTGCTCGTAACGAAAACGGACCACGTGTAATGGTTTATGTCCAGCGTAGTGAGATATCATTAAAGGTATTGCTTTCATATAATTCTACTGAGTCTCGAGAGATAGGTTTTATTTCATCGAACTGCTTACTACTGTATACTGTTTTTATTACGGTCAATACGTATAGAATAAGATCTCCATTGATGTTGGAGAGTTTGCCGCAATGTATACTGTTTTCGTTAACACGTAAAAAACCTATAAAATGCCAATATCTTGAGCAGGCTTTATCAGTTGGTCGGAGCGCTGGGCTAGAAATTTGAGGATGAAGGGTCTTATATCCCGCCCAGCCTGAGCACTTGTGTGGGATTGGTTATGAAATCCGTTTTACGACTATTCTCTTCCTACCTCTGATTTAAGTGAGGAAAATAAGAAAAAAAGAGCATTTATCTCCGGTAACCCAGCGATCCGAGGATAAGTGTTAGTTGGTGAACTGACCACACTGACTAAACTACTGTCGAGAACGGCGAAAATCGAAAACAAATATATATTAGGTTTTTAACTATGTTTTACTCATACAAATTAATGTCACATGGTTATATAAAAAGAAACATAATATGAAGGGTCCTGACGCGTCCTTTTTTTAAACATGCTCATAAAGTTATTATAATCAGCTCTTATGTACACTCGTAATGAGAATTTCCGCATGCAAATATTTAGAGCAAGTAGCGAGTAAAATTATTATTTAAAGTAATTTATGGATCGGCGTCTTTTAGGACTGTTACAGCTTCCAAATATTCTTATCACAGTTCCCAATACCATTTGAATATATTAACCTTGCGAATTGTAAACGTTTGAAATGCCTTTAAGAAAGTCACATATGTCATTCTGTGTTTGTCCTTACAGGATGTAGAGACATGTGAATCTTGCTTCGACAACACTGAAACATGTGGCAATTGTGTCGCGGATGGTTTGTATAAATATATACGTGTCTAATAATAATACTAAATCTACTAATACTACAAATACTAATTTTACTACTATTTATAATAATTAGTATAATAAGTATAAAAAACATATACAGTAATATTACAATCTAAAATGATAAAACCTATATTTTGTTAAAAAGTTGCATTATTACAACTGCAATATTAAGAAAACGTCAAATACCATAATTGCTATATGACCTTATATAAATGAGACGATTTTGATCATTGCATTGAAGCTATTTTCTGTTCATCGTAGCTATTCTCTGACATCTAAAAACTGTACCTTCATATATATGGTTAATTTAACAGTCATAGTGTAACATTTACAGTTACAGGGTTTTTATAGTCGGTCGATCAAGGCTTAAGATCAATTTAACAAATCATCATTCCCCAGTACTAATCCCATTGTGATCAGCCTGTAACGCATGGGTGAACATACCATGACCACTATTCTTCATAACACTTTATGAAGTTGATGAATAAAGTGATCTCCATGTGTTACGGGTTAGTTTTACTTTTTATAATTAGTTATCATATCTTTCAGAAATATTTATTAGATATGTTGTTATATTACCATATTACAACAAGCTTTTAATTTGTTTATACCAGTAATCATGTATAAATGTATGAATAGTTGCTATCTAGCTATGGATTATAAATAACAATATGAAATGTATAGATTTTAGATATAAATAAAAAATATATATATAACACTTTATGAAGTTGATGAATAAAGTGATCTCCATGTGTTACAGTTATCCTTGATTGCCCACATCACAGAACCTATACAACAAGAAAAAGCCCCATGACATAACGGTAAAATTTAATATTTATTTTATTATATGTCATACTAATGGAACTATGTGTAAGATAATACAACTTAATCATACTTTTTATAATAGCTCTCCGCTAGTTGACTTTTGCTTGCACATTTGGCGAGATTGCTGGAGAGTTTGATGAGTAAACTCTTAGCAAAAGCGTAATACAAGTTATTGTAAATGATCGGATTGACGCTTTCAAGATCATGTATGACTCTTTCTGGAGAAAAGAATGTAGTATATATTATTCGAATGCTATGTTTCATTGCTAAATAATTTATCGCGTCTATTTGTTTAACGATTTTTAAATTTATTTCTTTACAGAATATAAAACATGCATTTATTGATTTTAGAGTGTCGACCTTTCGCAAAAGTTCCGAACTTAAGTAGTAGTAAGTAGTAGTAGTAGCAGTAGTAGAAGTAGTAGTAGTAGTAGTAGTAGTAGTAGTAGTAGTAGTAGTAGTAGTAGTAGTAGTAGTAGTAGTAGTAGTAGTAGTAGTAGTAGTAGTAGTAGCAGTAGTAGTAGTAATAGTAGTAGTAGTAGTAGTAGTAGTAGTAGAAGTAGTAGTAGTAGAAGTAGTAGAAGTAGTAGTAGTAGTAGTAGTAGTAGTAGTAGTTGTAGTAGTAGTAGTAGTAGTAGTAGTAGTAGTAGTAGTAGTAGTAGTAGTAGTAGTAGTAGTAGTAGTAGTAGTAGTACTAGTAGTAGTAGTAGTAGTAGTAGTAGTAGTAGTAGTAGTAGTAGTAGTAGTAGTAGTAGTAGTAGTAGTAGTAGTAGTAGTAGTAGTAGTAGTAGTAGTAATAGTAGTAGTAGTAGAAGTAGAAGTAGTAGTAGTAGTAGTAGTAGAAGTAGTAGCAGTAGCAGTAGCAGTAGCAGTAGTAGTAGTAGTAGTAGTAGTAGTAGTAGTAGTAGTAGTAGTAGTAGTAATAGTAGTAGTAGTATTAGTAGTAGTAGAAGTAGTAGAAGTAAAAAATAAAGTACAGAAATTTATAAATATATTATTTCGTCAGAAGATGCATGACGCTACACGTATCTATCATTAAAGGGTATTGTGTGTCCTTTGCGCATTGCAATTTATCAAAGGAATTAATTCAAATAGATGAAGAATAATATCAAATCAAGAGTATACGTTCTTACCTGATTTTCTATTATGTCAGGCTGTCCATTTAGGCAGTTTACTTACATACGAATACGTTACATGTATTTACACGTACACAATAATATGGTTTGTTTATATAACTTGATATTGTATACATATATTATATATACATATATATATATATATATATATATATGTACATGTACTTAGATTTTCAAATGCGTGTAACGTGTTAAATACATCCTTTACAAAATGGAACAACAGTAAAGGATTTCATATCAAAACGAACACAAATCAAATTATAGAAAACATCCTAAACACACGTTATTGCGTGTGTGCTATTTCAGAAATCGATAATTACTTAGTAAAAGGGCGATTTTTAAAATAACTTGCCTGAATTTAGAACATGTATTGATTGAAGACTCTCAGACGATACAATTTGGATGATGAAGGTAATTGACTATTTAAATGTCAAATTCAATTTCCTCTTTTATTTCGTTGTATTCTACTTTTTATAAGAACAAAACAGAACATATTTTTACTCACATAAACCATTATGCATTGATATAAGTCCGTCAAAACTCAATACAATGTTTTTCTGTCATCATCAGAAAATGAGAAGCATAATCGATCATTTCATACTCATGAAATGTTTGCCAACCTGCCTTGTGAATTGTCAGCAATTCAATCTAATGAGTTTATTACGATGCTACACTTTATCTTCAAATTATTTATGGTAATTATATTGCCCTGGACATATATCTCAAAGTAAGAGCCTTTTCACACAAATTAGCAGAACTATCAAGCCTATCCCTTTTTCTGGGATTATCTGCTGCCCTTTCTGCTGCAAACTGCAAATATTACTAAGGTATGAACATTTATTGTCTAAAAGGATCGGCAATTATTATATAATGGAGGCCCAACTGCCCGATGTGCATTTGTTCTATATTGTTATCCTTGCGCCTGACTACAAAAGATCACACTTATGAATAAGGAATGAATGGCAGGATTCAATGTCATAGTTGTCAATGACAACACTGGCAACAAACCGATGGATTTAAAATCAATTTGACCATTTTATCAACCAGACAGCAAAATAAAGCATGAATTAAAGGCTCTAAAAGGTGACGATCCGTAACTATTTACAGATTTTTAAATATTTGTCCCATATTATATTTATAAAGGTTATCAAAAAACAATATATATGTGCTATTGGACATTACCATAAAAATATGAGCAATACAACTTGTTTTGAGCTCAAAATACAGTGTCCTCCAAGTCAATCGTGTTTACAAACAATCAGTTTATTTACATCGCTGTTTACTCGAAAAAGTGAAAGTAAAAGTGACTCAGGTCACCAAAAATATATCGTTGATTTTCAACGTTTTACGGTATCACTCACTCTCTTCTAAATGGTTTAAACGTTTGTAGTGATCTAATAAGTTTCTTTCTGCTGGTAAAAAATGTTTAAAATACAATTAAATTGAATGTTCTTTCGGCTATTTTTAGCATACCTCACCGCTTTGGGGCTACACGTCACGTTAGTTGCAAAGTTGTAAACATTTCTTCCAATTATAAAACGGGTATATCTTCCATAATTCTTGACAACGTTGCACTTAAGCTGTATTATTAGCATTCCTTATGCAAGAGTAACTGAAATCCGGTAAAATTAGACTAATTTATATGCATAATAATTGGATTTGTCACCTTTATAGGGCCTTTAAGTTCATATTTTTAAGCTCAATACCACAATTATTCAGTCGCCAAACGATCTCGAAGATCACTTTGTGTTCTTACAAATTAAGCTCATTCCTTCACTACGACACTTGTTTGTGAAATGCAGTTGCGGCGAACAGTGACATTTTATTGACTGAGTCTCAGTTTAATATAGGGTACAACCGATAATTATTTTTTAAAAATGCCACTTTAGTTATTGATTTATATTCAAATGGCCTTAACAATACAACAGAACTGTTTGCTTCTTCGGTGTACACTAAGAATCCGAATCAAAGTAGTCAGAGTTAATGTTGGCATTTAACCAATTTTATATTTATACTGGATATATATGGTATACCCAGTCCTCTTGTTTAAGTATACAAAAAGGTACACCTGTACATAACAAGACATACGTCTAAATTGTATAGTAATGGTACAATAAGCCAAATTATTTTAAACGTTGATTAAACATGAGGTCGTAAAATGCAATGAGACACATACAGACAAATCAAACACGCAGGTATCCAGAATGAATATTATTGAGAGTGTGATTCGGCATATGGCAATCCTGTCCAAACATTTCGTGTTCGTATGCTTAGGCCTTTATTGTATGTTTTTAACTTGAAGCATGAAAAGATCAAGTTGTTTTCAAATGTTAATTCTTATATATCGTGTTTCGTTGGTAGTGTAATATTAGCGTTAGCGCTACTTAGAACGAAAACCAGCGTTGTTTTGAATTTCATTCGAGGCTGCTATTTTTTTTTCTTGTGTGGGGCCTTTGGTTATTAGCATCCCCGCGGCGAGCACGCATCCCCACCGGGTGGACAACTAGTCAAATCATGTGCAAACCAAAGAAATTATCGCCCGGATAAGACGTAAGAGTTATGTCGCTGATTTTTACCGAAATTTCGTCGCCAGCCTCTAACTGTACCAAAGTTGAAATCTGCGAGCTGAAAGCATTGAAATTTCGACCGGTCGACTGTCGGTGCGTTTGAAGAGAGGACGCTAGTTCCACGTCTTCTCCAATCTTAACATTATATTTGTACATGGCGTGTTTCACCAGCGTTTCATTTGTGCTTTTCACTGAATGGTATTCTGGTGAGTCATTGTTTTCTGTCAAACTCAGAAAGGAGTAAATATTGTAAGTGCCCGTGAGAGGTACAATAAGGCGACCGTTCTGGTATCTGACACCGTATCTCATGTAACCGGTAGTATAGTCCAAATCACGGCCGTGGAACCATGCAACTACTGTTTCCATTTCTTTTCTTTGAGGTTCTAAAATTAAAAAAAAATACCTTAAGAAGATGTAACAAAAAGTGATTAACGGAATCAGTTGTACGAACGAAAACTCAATTTTACTGTAAAGTTTGCCTTTGTGAACAGTTTTACCAATTGTTCAAATTCAAACTGTTCGTGTTTCGCAAAACAAGTTGTTTAAATAAACATGTTTATATTTCAACATCCTTCAAAGTGCTTCCCTTTCATTAAAATACTTATCACGTTTGAAGTGTTTTGATACTAATCACAGAGCCATATTGTTATATTTTTTAAAAAATGCACAAAGTACACTTTGTCCTTTAAAACATAACCGGGTTTTTGTAGATAGTTGGCCGACGAGCTTTGCTTTAGTCATCGTGTTAGGTTTTGCTGCTAGATAATAATTCTTCAGCTCAATTTTCACTTAAGGGTATAATATTGCACACATATTTGAGTCCTTCACTTTTATGCGAACTATCCGTGGAAGCAAATAATCGATTATCGATATCAATAATTAATGAAATAGTGGTAACCGCACTACTTAACCGATTTGTGTTACCTCCCTTAGTGTTGTACTCACAGTTCCATGCGGTCGTGCATAATATGCATCTACCTCACCGAGTAAGACATATTACTTGACAAAAACTGGGTATATTTAAAAGGACAATGATACTTGTTTCAGTCTCTGCCATAAAGCCACGAACGCACCTATTCCATTAATTTTAGTTTAGCCATACACATTAAAGTTTAGTTGCACGAAAAACATAGTTACAATTATTGTGTTGCAAGACGAAACTACACAACCTTTTTTTGATAAACATCCATTATCTACAGAGTGTTGTTTTACGCTTAAATACATTTCGTTATTGAAACGTCTCTAAAAGATAAAAAAAAACAATGAACGACTTACGTTGTACTGTGCAATAAATATACCTAGTTTTGGGTTTGATATTTGGCCGACGAGTTTTGCTGCAGGCTTCATGTCAGGAATTGAAGCAAGGTAATCATTCTTTAGCTCTATCTGCACGTTATCTATAAATACATAAAACATATTTATGAAATTACCCCTTAAACACGCAATAATTATTAGAACCAGGAGTAATAAGCATCAAAGAGTTAGATTTTAGGGAAGCGTGTCCGGAATTTGAACACTGAAGCTCTCGCTAAACGGCCGAGTATTCTTCCTACTGAGCTAAGGTGCCACCAGACATTTTCGATTATTTTGTTCATTCCGTGACTAAAACATACATTATATTTAACATAACATGAAAGAGAAATAACTACTGCATGTTATAGAATGTCCAGATATTGTAACTTTCGCTTTCATTTTTCGGGTTATTACCTATTGATCGCCTTCTTTCTCTGCAATCTTATACTTTTGATAATTCTGTGTTGTATTGTGTCAATCTGATTTAACCATGTTCAGTATCCATGCTAATTAGCTTCAAGATATTGCCAACTTGTGCGCACATGTGATATCTTGCAGGTTTACATACAATGTGTGTTGTGTTTCGATACGCATATATTTAATTACACAATAAAGCAAATGCAGAGTAAAAACAGTGCTAAGTTTAACTGCACATATATGGTGCGTCTGTTTGATCAGTACTTTATTGTCGAATGAATTGTGGAATCGTTATATAATAGGTATGCATTTTTGTCTTTATAATAGGTTAATGAGCTAAAGCTGAAAATTGTCTTGTTTTCTGGGACGATAAGAAATTACAAGATAAAAACAAATTATGTAATTAAGGGCTAGTATGTTCAAGGCGATTACATATTTTTCGGACTATTTCCTATAATTGGAAACATACGACATATTAACAGGAAGTATCTAGAAGAGCTTCCTAATTAGGCGGAGGTTTCCGCACGCTAAGTGCATCCTTATTGTTATTGTTTTAATATGTGTTTATGGTCGTATAATTGTAAATTATATTGCTTGTTGTATGTGTTTTTTTATGAAAAAATTCATACCCCATGGCATTTTACTTACTATTAAAATATGTTGTTGTATCTTCTGCATCTTGCTTCGCCGTTTTGGCATAAACATTCTCAACTTCCTGAAATATTGGATGATACGGAAATTGCATTTAAACGCTTATATAGCAAGGAATTAAATAAATACAAAATCTTCTGTAGTGACTGTACTTAAGAAGTGGGTATTCCGAGGTCATCACAAAACCATTTCAAAGTACAAATGTATTTACAAATTAATGAGGGATTGAATATTATATTTAGACGAGATGAATAACACACGATGATTGTACATTTATTTAATAACACTGCGAATCGCTGTTTTAAACTCGATTGATCAACGTCGCTCAGCAAACGAACTAAAGATTGATCGATATTTACACAAATAAGTTCCAACGTTTGTTTTAATTGGATTTGCCGCCATTTTTAACACGATTGCATTCATATCAAGGAGGTCAGTGTTCCACCTATATTGTCCTGGTTTAGCTGGTGAACCAGTACAAGTCAACGTACTAATGCCAGTAACAGAGAACTGCAGTACTTAGTCAAAAGGTGGTGGATAATGGCCGTAGGAGTGATTTCACAAGTTAGACAGCCGGGCGGAAATTTGAACCCGCGATCCTCTGATTTGTAGTCAAGCGCTCTACCAACTGAGCTAGCCGGTCCGGCTCTATCCTTACGTAGTTATATGGTTTTCTATTATAAATGTTCAAGTAACATAAAGAAGAAATATCTAGATTATTATAGACAGTGGTATTTTCCCATATAGCATCGCTATTTATCACAGCCTTGTAACATTTCATGCTTATTTCAAAGAAGGACTAACCTTTTCTAAAATCTGATTTAAAGTTGTCACCGTTTCGCTGCATCGCACATATCCATTCTCCTGCAAACAAATATGTGTGTTGCCATCAACGAGCTTGATGTCGGGCATAGACCAAACAAGTATTACAACCGTAACGAGCACTATAAGCAAAAAAACCACGCTAACATACGAACTAACTTTCAACAAAGATGTATTACCGCATAAGGCCATTGCGTTAACTGCCTGATAACTTCTCCCGGCGGTTGTTATAAACCTGTCAGTAAAGACTCGTATCGACCTCACGATGACGATATTTAATGATATACCATTTAAACACATTGCAGCTGACAGTGTATTCCTGTGCATGTAATTAGGTCATTAGCTTTATGCGGCTTTGGTCGCACATAAAACTACCTCGTTAGGAATTGTTACCTGCACTAAAACGGAAAGCCGGTTATCGTTTTCTGATAAATGGATCAAGTTTAAAGAGAACACGAAACAGATAGTGAACTGGCAGTTCCCTGAAAAGCAGATTGTTTTCATCGAAAACAATCAGTGTTTATGTTTAACCATACGCGAATATTTTCAAAGATAACACTATCTATTTAACACTTCAATACAGAATGATACACTTGTCAGCCTTTGTAGTACAGATTTTAACTCGACACACTAGTTTTACCGCATTATTATGTCGCAAAATCAGTGTCGCTACAGTGCAAAATACTCAGAACATTAACAACAACACCGTGACTTGCCATTCGTTTGCAAATGGCCATAAACCAAAACATAAGGCTGAGTGTTTATACGGGACACCGCACTGCATAGAATTCATAAGGCGTAAATAAAGTTGTTTATTTGTACTAAACCGACCGACCCTGATTTTTTTGCGCTGAACCTAAACATTTTTTTTTGTATTTCAGGTTGCGTTTTCGATCAAATGGTATCAAGATGATTGTTTTTCTCACATTGATATGATGTTATTGCTCAATTTAGTTCGTATCAGTGAGCACCAGCGGATCCATCGACAGTTTTGATCATACTTCTTATTATATGGATCTAAATACAAATACAAAACATATTACGGCATTTGGCTATCCATGTAATTGATAAATTATGGTGAAGTTACCTTAAGCTTGTTGTTCATAACATTTTAGGATAAAAATATAGTAGTTGGCAAACATACGGCTATCTTTTGTACTCAAATAAGGCTCGTGTAATGTTGACAAGGCGCCAGGAAAAAATATTTGTTAAGTGTAAATTGAAGGCAGATTGTTGATTTAAATATGGCCTCATTAAACGCCAACCTGATTGAATGACACGTTTATTTACAGACGCTGTTACAGGTATGCAAATCGATTGGTCCAAGTTTTCTCCACTAAGTTATTTTGAGCAGCGCATGTTGTTCAAACTGTGTTATGCAGATAACATATAGCTAAATTATGTGTCAGCATGGTTGTATTCAAACATCAGTCTGCTTATGTTCATTATTCATTCGACGCTTGAAATTTAATTTAATGTAGCAGTGCAATGTATGAACTCTTTTCAAACGATTCTCTGCGAGGTAGTGATAAACTTAAAATACCACAATAAGTTTATTAAGAAGATTGATCCAATCTTAAAAAATATTAATGTCACAACTTAAAACATTTCGTAGCTTTAGCAAGAACATATTAATACATGTAAAATAGAAATGTAACATGACATAGCTAATTTCACTTGATATCTCCAGGCTTCTCATATATTACAGGCCATTGTCAATAACGTAATGTATCGATATTAAACAATAGCAAACGATAGACGGGTTGACAACTATAGACTATTAACAAAATACCCTTGGCGCTTGTCCAAAGAGATATGCGTTTTAACCTTTACCATGGTGCA
>NC_068363.1:76231897-76346897 GCF_020536995.1 Dreissena polymorpha | reverse complement strand
CGAAATTTTTAAGAATTGTTTTAAAGAATTTTTTGTAGTTAGATGTTAAAAATAATAATGATGATAATTAATCATGTACGAAGAAATTATGCAAGTATCAAAATCATACAGTTTTTCATTGATCTGTAGTTTTTCTAAAATATCGGGAAATTAAGAATAAAATTAATAAAAAAGAAAGTAATTTAAATTTACAGAATTTTCTGAGTTATAGAAATAATGAAATTAGAGGCGAACAAATCATTGAGAATATTTAAAGAATTTACCTAGAATTTTACATTTACAGAATTAAGAATTTAGGAATTTAGATTATTTAAGACAGTTTTGTTTATTTTTTTATTAAGAAAATAAGGCAGGTTTTGTTTATTAGAATGATAAAGAAAATTAAAGAGGACGAATAAATAAAATTATTGGAAAATTTAAAAATAGTTTTCCGAATTGTAAAAGAAAGAAAATATGAAATAAGAAAAATAATGTTGATTGCGAATATGAATAGGGCAGACGCAAAAAAAATATATTATGTAAATATGTATATACGTCATTGTGTTGATGCAAATATATGTAGGATATCGGTAATATTGAAGGTCTTGAGTAATTTTAAGTAAGAATTTAATGCGATCTGACGCGTATAGCGCAGTGAAAATATAACGATATGTACGCATTAAATTTCTAATATAATTGTTTAAGGGTTACAATTATATTTTATGAGCACGGCTGACTGATCAGCGTTCGGACATACCGAGCCCGAGGTTCTGATAACCTTAGCGTCCTCATGAGTAAGAGAATTTATCCCTGTGCCATCGAAGCAAATTACGCTATGGACAGAAGATGCGATGTCGCATAAGAATTATTTGAGTAGTTCGATTAGGAGCAAAGACCTGAATTTTGAAGTATACCGATACGTGTTCTTATATTATGAATGCATATATATAAAAGTCTGCCTTGTCATATATGCGCATTTTTACAAGTGCACAGGTCAAACATGTCAATAAATCTATGCCCAACGGCAAAACTATAGTGATAAAGATGAGGTTTATGAAACCATGATATGAACAGGTACGTCTATCATTACCCATTACTCTAGGTCAATAAAGTGGCGCGCGTCTGTCAAAAATTTACTGGCTGCACGCGCGTAAAATGATTATGCCTAAGGCGGTACACAAGTCATATTAAGTAAATGGCTTGTCAGATGTCAAACTGTCATGTACTTATCCGAAGTATGTTTTGAGGAATTTACTAATATTTTTTCGTTGTAAAGAATTTATTTTTTTGAATAAGATATCACAGTAAGTTGTCATGACGATATTTAACAATAACTAAGGGGATATTTATAAATGTTTGCCATGATTTTGAACAACTGATACTTGTATCACCACGACGCAGATAAAAATATCGAGATTTGAAGACAACGCCGAAGAAGAGCGACTTCGCGAGACAACGCCTTCCACAACGAATAGAAGAAACAAACAACATAATTAGAATGGAACATCACGGCGTTTACTCTCAAAGTGAATACCTGGTTCTATCGCTAAAAGAAGACCAACGCCAGAAGATTTCGAAGGACAACAAGTGACGCAACACTGGACACAATACTTGTGACGTTAAACACTATAGAGTAGATGCAGCCGTTCAACTGTTTGACGTGCGTAGATAACGCATTTGGAATGATACTTCCGAGGCCTAAGACATCAAGGAGAACACTGCTATAGTTAATACCTCGTGAGCATTATGGCCAATAGAAGATCTTAATGTCCCAAGAGAAATGAAGACGCTGGAACCAAGAACAAAAGTACAATCAACAACAACAGAAACAACAATGCGATCACAAAGGTTTTAACATACGTCACAATTGATAAGCAACGCGGTACGCATCAACACCATATCCAGAGACAACATCACGATGGATTCAACAACAGAAACAACGACGTGATGACGGCTGGTTCAGCGACAAAAACAACAGAAACCACGATGACATATCCAGCCTCGATGTGAACCTTGATACGCAGATGAGTGCAACCGACCACGTGCGATTTGCCTACACAGCTTGGGGATAGATAGAGCTTCTTCACGACAGCAATGGTAGATAACATCACCCATGAATCAACATAGACAGAAAACAACAAACCAAGACATCTACTTGACAGCAACAGGTACATATTCAACCCGGGCAATACCTTCTTCGAATGGACAGCACAGGAGGTCACTAGTCAAACAACGCCTGTAGTGTTACGTGGACAATCGATCAACGTCACTTAACATTGATACATGATATTGTAAGACACTTGTCATTCAGGATTTGATCTTTCTAAAGATTTTAAATCATAAAATATAAAATCTTTCTTTAATGAAAATGAGGTGTGTCGCATAATTGATGTATTTCATGTCGCATGTCTTCATGAAGAAATGCATAAGTATTTCATGTCGCATGTCTTCATGAAGAAATGCATAAATGGGCATCATATGTCGTCGTCAAATTAGACGAAAAAATGCACCAAGTTATTGCCCATGGCTGGGTTCACTAATTAGTTATGTCTATGGTAAGCACATGCGCACTGTTAATTTGTGTATATTTTCATGTTAAATGACAGGTGAACTTTCATATATGCAGTTAAACAAACGTGGTCTCGCTTAATTATTGGCATATATATGCACAAGATGTGTAAGTCACACATAAAGCCATCCCGTATCAGGTAATTCAACTCATGTTAAAGTCAATCATCCAGACAGCCGTCACCCAATTTATTTGTCCATTATTGTATAAATTGGCATCTGCGTTGTATGAAGGACAGTCTTACTTAAACGGCCGAATATACAAGTCGCATTATTGCTGGCTTTCGCGGGATGGGCCCATTGCGGGCTTCGCATGTATCTTGTATTTGACAAACATTTTGGAAACGTTGTGTTGTGTTAATAAGCGGAAATAAAACGCAAAGAAATCAGAAATGAACTTTGTTTGTTACTGTGTGATATCAACGAACAATACGCAATTACGCTACAACTACTACTACTACTGCTACTGCTACTACTACTACTACTACTGCTAAATTAATATTACTGCTAGTACTACTGTTGCTGCTGCTACTGCTATTGCTTCTGCTGCTGCTTCTTCCTTTGGAATCTAGTTTAAAATGAATAGAAAAGTGGACATTTCAATTGATGGTAAGTAACGCAAAGAGCGTTTCAATATCCCCTAGGCTTGAGAATAAATCGAGCTTAAATGACAAACAACCCGGAAGTAACCCCTAGGCTTGAGAATAAATCGAGCTTAAATGACAAACAACCCGGAAGTAATATTTCCACTCGGACACATGCCAAGTTGTTATTCGGAATTTAAACGATTAAACACTTTCCAAAATGCACCGGGAGTACATGCACAAGTTTGTGAACTTAGTACTGGTACACATGCAAATGCGGGAAAGTGTGAGTTGATAAACCGACTTCCGTGACACGACGGAAGTGCGGCTGAATACGGCGAAATATCTTATTTAAACAAACAAAAACAGAAGAAAAAAGTATGCATGTATAGTGAATAGAGTGGTTTACCTTCGTCTAATGAATAGTCTATGAGGAATTTGTTTTACAATAATCCATACTAAACACACCTAATAGTTTATTGAAATTGCGTTTCAAAATACACCTACACTCGCGTTCTTTAACTGAATGAATGATGCAATCCAGTGACGTAATAAAGGATTTGTTGATTTGAAATGTAATCATTCAATGCATGCCTTAATTGAAATTAAAAACAAGCAAACACAAGAACGAGGGTTGTGATGCATTGGAACAAGTTTAATCGTCCTAAGTCTTAACTCCATTTGACCTTAAACCACAAATTATAGGTAAACAAGTAGTAATAGTTTACGTAAGACCTATGAATGTAAAGCGCAGTTTTACACGACACCCAGATGTTCCTTCTTTAAAATCATTCAGCTGTATGATAAATAAACATTATCGGTAGAGCAGTAGTTTAGCATGCTTTTTACGCAACAAAAAATAATCAGTGTATCCAATTTATAACACCATTATCTTCAAAGACCTTTTTGCATTTGTGTTTAGATGAATTGGACCTTTTGTAATTAATGTATAAGCCAAAACATACTTGGAAATGGGAATAAAACGATGCAATGTGTTTAACAGACATGCACCAGAATGACAGGCTTACTTATTACCATTGAGTTTGTTTTTATATTTGACACCTATTTTTTAGCCAATTTACCTTAAATCGCTCATCATCTTGAGTTGTTTTAATACGATCGCTGCTCTCTGCGAGTATCAAGAACATGGGACTCGTTTTTGGAAAACTAAGCGTTGTGCATGTGCGTTAAGTATCCTCCAATATGACGTCATTCGGTCCGCACAGCGTTAAGTATCCTCCAATATTACGTCATTCGGTCCGCACATGCTTATCAGGGACGACACTTTTCTCCTAAAGTGGAAGTTCGTTTAGAAGAGACTTTATTTAAACAAAAATTCAATCAAAGCAAAGTGTCGTCCCTGATAAGCCTGTGCGGACTGCACTAGCTAATTAGTGAAGACAATTTACGCACGTGCATTAAGCCCCGTTTTCTCATAACGTGGTTTATTTTTAAATGGTGGGGTCCATATAAATGCCAATACCCGTGCTGTATATGGTTTTGATTTTTTAACCTAATCAAATACCCACACTGTACATGGTTTTGATTTAAACGCTTTTACAATACCCGCACCGTATATGGAATTGATTTTAACGCTATTACAAACAAGCCGGAAGTAATATTTCAACTCGGATACATGTATTTGCCAAGTTGTTATTCGTAATTTGAACAATTATACACTTAGTTTCCAAAATGAATCGGGAGTAAAACAATGTAAATTGCTTTTGGGATAATTGGAGTACAAACTTATGATGCCATAGGAAGTGTTCGTGGTTGGAGAATATATTATTGAAACCGGATACAGGTAAATATACAATATTATACAGATTCCGTTCTTCTCTACTCTGTTTCAAGAATGGTATTTGACAGTTACATGCACACGTTTGTGAACTTAGTACTGGTACACATGCAGATCCGGGAAAGTGTGAGTTGATAAACCGACGTCGGAAGTACGGCTGACTACGGCGAAATATCTTATTTTAACAAACAAAAAACAGAAGAAAAACATGTATGCATGTATAGTTAATAGAGTGATTTATCTACGTATAATGAATAATCAATAGCGAACACCGCCAATACAAGTATTGGATATTCAATACAAGTATTGGATATTTCAAAACAAAATAGGCATTTATTTTAAACAGATGTTTATGTGTGTGAATCGTGTTAGAGGTATCTTTGTTGTATGCAACATGTGATCAGTTTCTTTTGTCTAGCACATGTCTTAACTTGGTTGGCATTTCATTAGTAATGTTACATTTTGAATTGTTTGAATATGTAAAGGAACACCAATCTTTAATGCATAGAGTTAACGCGTTAAAACAAAAGAGTAATTTGTTGCCTCTGCCATTTTTTTAAATAAAAGGTCGGTCGGCTAGAGTTATTTTTGTAAACTTTTTATGAAACACAATGTATTTCCATTTAAATAAGGAAATATTTTCCTAATATTGAGCTATGTGACAGTCCTTGCCTTGATTTTAGTTAATTAAGCCAAATTACTGCAACTGACAGAATGTAGAAAACATGATTGAAAATTCACTTTATGAGTACTGTCTTGAATTTAATATGAAGCGTTTATACGAACTATCGATGGGTTAGTGAATTTTGACGGATTATTTAAATGAAAATGCACTAAAACACAAATAAAACGTGTTAGTTAAATCAAACAATGAAATATAAATTCTTAATTGGTTAAATATGGTACATGTATATTATTTTAACATTATTATAAGTTAAATATGGCAGTAAAATACAAATTATTATATGGTTCGATATGACTCTGAAATTATAATTATTAAAGTGTTCAATATGGCTCTGAAATATATATTATTTATTGGTTAGATATGGTTGTGAAAAAAGCATTATTAATTTGTTCAATAAAGCAAATACATATACATGATTTTATGTTTGAAAATGGTTCTGAAACATAAACTAATATATAGTTTTATATGACTATGAAATATGCATGAATAGATGTTTCAATATGGCTCTAAATGATGCATTATTTGATAGTTAATTATGATTCTTAATTATGCATTAATATATAGTTCAATATGGATATGACATATATTATTAGATGATATAATGAGGTGAATAAATATACATTATTAGACGATTAAATATGGACATGAACTATGCGTTCCCAGTTGGTTAAATATGACACTGTTAACGGCAATAAAATGCACAATTATTTAATAAATAGATAGTTTAACATAATACTTACGAAGCCATTCTTGCTTAGACTGATTTGTGAACGAACTATTATTTTTGGTTTACTGATACGTTTATGCAAATCAGGCGAAAGATTTCACTTAAATTTAACGTGTGCATAGTTTTTCGTACTATTATAACGCATACACATTCTTATTCATGCGAACAAGACCCTTTAACATAAAGATGAATTTCATCGATGGTTTTATTTCGTTGTGATACGATACAACTATATGTATGGTGTGTGAACAGACCGTGAAGATGGTCGGGTGTTGAACATCTTGTACACGTAGTTGATGTGATATTTGTAACAAAATCTGGGGACATAAATATTCGGTTTCGGGTAAGATTATAGTATTTATTTATTTGGTAATTTGTTAGCATTTTGTTTAAAAGAAACCATACACAGAGTATGTGTGCGTGTTTCCATTAAATAATATGATTTTTGCAATTTTCGGGTTACTAACGATGTGATACACGATTGATATTATGAAGGCAGCATACCCGATACTTTCTTTTCGAATGCGTTTTTTTAAGAAGTCATTTGTTAACAATGACATAATGGCAGAATCTACTACTACAGGCCGTAGTATTGCCCAATCTTCATGAAAGTTGGTTGAAATATTTATCATTTTTCATACAATTTGCTCAGAGCATTTGTGTAAATGATATCTGGGTTGATTGTTGAACCGGGTAACGTGGCATAAAACTACTACTACTTCTACTACTACTACTACAACTACTACTACTTCTACTACTACTACTACTACTACTACTACTACTACTACTACTACTACTTCTACTACTACTACTACTACTACTACTACTACTACTACTACTACTACTACTACTACTACTACTACTACTACTACTTCAACTACTACTACTACTACTACTTCTAATACTATTTCTACTACTACTAATACTACTACTACTGCTACTGTTACTGCTACTGCTGCTACTACTACTACTACTACGTCTGCTACAATTAATACTACTGCTACTGCTAGTACTACTGTTGCTGCTGCTACTGCTATTGCTTCTGCTGCTGCTTCTTCTGCTGTGTCTGCTGCTGCTACTGCTTCTGTAGTAGTAGCCGCAGCAACAGAAGCTGCTTTAAGTAAATCTACATGTGTCGTGTTGATTAACAGCACGGATCGTTCTGATATGGTCTAAGTGGCAATCTTGATTCATTTATAAATTCATTAAAACGTATGAGAGATAGAAACCCACAATAAAACCACCGATTTTCAAATCACCTTAGGCATTTTCCTTTGGAATCTAGTTTAAAATGAATAGAAAAGTGGACATTTCAATTGATGGTAAGTAACGCAAAAAACGTTTCAATAACCCCTAGGCTTGAGAATAAATCGAGCTTAAATGACAAACAACCCGGAAGTAACCCCTCGGCTTGAGAATAAATCTAGCTTTAATGACAAACAACCCGGAAGTAATATTTTCACTCGGATACATGCCAAGTTGTTATAAGGAATTTAAACGATTAAACACTTTCCAAAATGCACCGGGAGTAAAATAATGTAAATTGCTTTTGGGATAATTGGAGTACAAACTTATGATGCCATAGGAAGTGTTCGTGGTTGGAGAATATATTATTGAAACCAGATACAGGTAAATATACAATATTATACAGATTCCGTTCTTCTCTACTCTGTTTCAAGAATGGTATTTAACAGTTACATGCACAAGTTTGTGAACTTAGTACTGGTACACATGAAAATCCGGGAAAGTGTGAGTTGATAAACCGACTTCCGTGACACGACGGAAGTACGGCTGAATACGGCGAAATATCTTATTTAAACAAGCAAAAACAGAAGTAAAAAGTATGCATGTATAGTAAAAAGAGTGGTTTACCTACGTCTAATGAATAGTCTATAAGGAACAGCGCCAATATAACTATCATATATTTTAAAACAAACTTGTCATTTATTTTTAACGGATAGTTGAAATGTTCATGTGTGTGAATCGTATAAGAGGTATCTTTGTTGTATGCAGCATGCGACCATGCAGTTTCATTTTGTCTTGCAAACGTCTTCACTTGGTTGGCATTTCGCTACATAAGTAATGCTACATGTGTAATTGTTTGAATTTGTAAAGGAACACAAATCTTAAATGCATAGAGTTAACGCGTTAAAACAATGGAGTAATTTGTTTCCACTGCCATTTTTTATAATAGGTTGGTCGGCTAGAGTTATTTTTGTAAACCTTTTACGAAACACAATGCATTTCCACTTTAATAAGGATGTGTAATGACATCCATATATTTTCCTAATCTCGAGCTATGTGACAGACCTTGCCTCGATTTTAGTTAATTAAAAGTTAAATTACTGCAACTGACAGAATGTAAAACACATGATCGAAAACTCACTTTATGAGTACTGTATTGAATTTATTATGAAGCGTTTATCACAACAATACGAACTACCGATGAGTTAGTGAATGTTGACGGATTATTTAAATAAACATGCACTTAAATACAAATAAAACGTGTTAGTTAAATCACACAATGAAATAAAAATTCTTAATTCGTTAAATGTGGTATATTATTTTAACATTATTATAAGTCAAATATGGCAGGAAAATATAAATTATTATATGGTTCAATATGACTCTGAAATTAGACTTATTAGAGTGTTCAGTATGGCTCTTAAATATATATTTTATTTATAGGTTAGATATGGTTGTGATAAATAATATTTATTGGTTCAATTAAGCAAGTACATATATATGATTTTATTTTTGAAAATGGCCCTGAAATACAAACTAAAAGAAAGTTTTATATGACTATGAAATATGCATGAATATATGGTTCAACATGGCTCTAAATGATGCATTATTTGATAGTAAATTATGATTCTAAATTATGCATAAATGTGTGGTTCAATATGGATATGACATATATAGTATTAGATGATATAATGAGGTGAACAAATATACATTATTAGACGGTTAAATATTGACACGAACTATGCGTTCCTAGTTGGTTAAATATGACACTTTTAACGACAATAAAATACACAATTATTTAATAAATAGATAGTTTAACATGATACTAACCAAGTCATTCTTGCTTAGACGGATTTGTGAAATAACTATTATTTTTTTGTGTTTATTGATACGTCTATGCAAATCATAATAAAGATTTTACTTAAAATTTACGTTTACATAGTAGTTCGTACGTTTATAACACATGCACACACGCGCGCACACATACACGATATGTTAATTGTTTTCTTATTCATGCGAACAAGACCCTTCAACATAAAGATGAATTTCATCGATGGTTTTATTTCGTTGTGATACGATACAACTATATGTGTGGTGTGTGAACAGACCGTGAAGATGGCCGGGTGTTGATCATCTTGTACACGTAGTTGATGTGATATTTGTAACAAAATCTGGGGACATAAATATTCGGTTTCGGGTAAGATTATATTAATATTTATTTGGTAATTTGTTAGCATTTTGTTTAAAGGAAACCATACACAGAGTATGTGTGCGTGTTTCCATTAAATAATATGATTTTTGTAATTTTTGGGTTACTAACGATGTGATACACGAATGCGTTGTTTAAGAAGTCATTTGTTAACAATGACATAATGGCAGAATCTACTACTACAGGCCGTAGTATTGTCCAATCTTCATGAAAGTTGGTGGAAAAAGTTATCATTTTTCATGCAATTTGCTCAGAGCATTTGTGTAAATGATATCTGGGTTGATTGTTGGACTGGGTAACGTGGCATAAAACTACCACTACTTCTACTACTATTACTACTACTACTACTACTACTACTACTACTACTACTACTACTACTACTACTACTACTACTACTACTACTACTACTACTACTACTACTACTGCTATTACTACTTCTACTACTACTACTACTACTACTACTACTACTACTACAACTGCTACTACTACTACTACTACTACTACTACTACTACTACTACTACTACTACTACTACTACTACTACTACTACTACTACTACTACTACTACTACTACTACTACTTCTACTACTACTGCTACTGCTAGTACTACTGTTGCTACTGCTACTGCCATTGCTTCTGCTGCTGCTTCTTCTGTTGTGTCTGCTGCTGCTACTGCTTCTGTAGTAGTAGCAGCAACAACAAAAGCTGCTTTAAGTGAATCTAAATGTGTCTTGTTGTTTAACAGCACGGATCGTTCTGATATGGTCTAAGTGGCAATCTTGATTCATTTATAAATTCATTAAAACGTATGAGAGATAGAAACCCACAATAAAACCACCGATTTTCAAATCACCTTAGGCATTTTCCTTTGGAATCTAGTTTAAAATGAATAGAAAAGTGGACATTTCAATTGATGGTTAGTAACGCAAAGAGCGTTTCAATAACCCCTAGGCTTGAGAGTAAATCGAGCTTAAATATGAAAGGTTTTTACAAGCATAACTTATATAAACATAGTTTGTTTTATTAAACTTAAGCGTAAAGATACTCGAACAACCTTACGGGATTTGTTCACCCTTGAAATGAACACAAATCTATTAAACATGTTTATTGATATTGCTTGGATGATAGTAGTCGACACTTTTCAAATTTGTTTGGTAGATTCTTCCAATGATATATTGGTGTTTACAAATAACGAAATTAACACTTTTTAAACAGAACTGCGATGTAAATATCATTTCGTTAATAAGTACAACCCATCTTGATTGGATGAAACGTTTTTATTTTTTGAACGAATACTTTTGATTTTTTCAACGTTAAACAATATCTTTACATAATGAAACTTATCATAAAGAATCATCTTATGACTTTTTAACCATTTACTTGACTTTATCTAATTTTGCATTAGGAGGAACAAATTCGGACCATAACTGAAGCCATCGTCGGAGAGAGCAAAACAATGGCGACATGTTATCTACACATTTCATGTACATTATTATTGATATTACTTCTGATCTGTCTTCCGACTATGACGTCAACAGAGGAGGACGCATGCGCGGACAACAACTGTGTTCTTTTTGGTGACGATGCACTTGCGGTTCCGAATAAAGCTGCTTGGAAATACACAGACAATGAAAATAATGCAGAAGATAAAACAAATGTCGGGTTAGACAAGAATACTGCTCAAAATCAGGACACAATAGTAATAGCTCATGGCAATATTGGATATTCATCGAGCGTTTCTCCTTCGAGCGACAACGATGTGATCAGGGACAGAACTGTCAAAGGCAATGATCAGACTTCAGGGAAGGTGGCCAAAGTGTCCAATGCTTACGAGTTCCCCCCATTGACTAGGATTGACCCTGGGACGGTGGGCCAAAGGGTTGACGTAGAACTAGAAGATGGTCGCTTCTTTACGCGTATAACCAGGGCTGTGGGGCCTCCAATATTCGGTGAGTAAATGCAGTTTTGTTGTATAGTGTCAATGAATACCTATTTGAAAAAACTATTTTAAAATATGTTTTGCGGTCAGTTTAAAATAACCTAGATTAAAGGAACAAATAAATGTGGAGCATTTATACTCAAAGTTTAAATGTTTATTTTTACATCGTTTACAAGTCATACACAACTTTTATAAATGCATATATAAGTTACTTTCTGTACATACTTGTGATGACACAGATTATTGTTCTTTGTTAGCTATTATTTGTTCTGAATTGCATATAATTTTAATAATAATATATCTTTATGTAAACGTTTTCACACGATCTATTTTTTTCAAAACATTTGAGATATTGATGTTATATTAAACAAAAATGTAACAGGACATCAACTATTTAAGAGTTTTTTTTTATTACGTATAGTTGCAAAAGTTTTTCGTGTGTACAGTCGAAAACCCCGTCATGAAAAAAATACTAGTACAATGACGATATTTGCGAAGTGCTCATATCAACTTGGTCGTTATGATTTTATTTGAGTAAACAATATTTGCTTTATTCAACCATTTTATTTATATTAATGTATTTTATTATTATTTTCATTCGTTTTTATGCGTAGTTTGAGATTGACAACATCGAATTTTTATTACAATTGTAATACACAAAGCAGATACATTCTTTGTAGTTTAATTAGTTTCCCGTTTTAGATTAGATAAAGCAAATTTCAGACAATCTAAAATTCTATAACGTTTCCCGTTATTTTATAGCAAAAATAATAGAATTATTAAAGTAGTAAAGCGAGCGCATTTTAAATTTGAAGACCGAAGTTGGGTTTTCTACAAAGCGCAGTACTACAGTACCCCCACAATAGTAAAAAACATTGCCTTCAGCGCTTTTATTTATTTAAATTAGTCCAATGCAGAACACATCTAACTTGAAATAAACGAAACGAAATGAGAAAAATGTCTCATATAGAAATGTTAAACAGAAACATCAGTTTGAACACAATCCTTGAATTTGGTGAGATTTTGTGACTCTTTGAAATTATAATTGGGAAAATAGTGTATAATATTAACAGAAGTTGTTAGCAAGCGAAGAAGTAATTGACTTGTGCGCAAGCGAACAATTTAAGTTTGGCACACCTTATTTGCAGAAATGAAGCTCTTTAAAAACCTATATCACATACTAGAGCTCCGTTCCATTTAAAAGGAGCATGTAATATCATGCGCTTACGAAAATATTAATAGCCGCCTTTACCAATAATGGCCTCACCAAAAACAATGATTATATAAAAAAAATTGATCGCAAATACCGTCGATATTCCTAATTTGCATAAATACATATTTGAATATACATTCAGAAATCCCGAAGTTTTTGTCGGATGAGGAATGCGACCATATAATAGAGTCTGCGAAAAACAACGGTTTGAACGTAAGTAACTTGTTTGGCGCCGAAATCCAAGATGAACTGAATTCTGACATCCCTTTGGCCGAGATTTCGCGAGTGAGTGAGCAGACATGGCTTCAGAGGTCGCACTTGGGTGAAGATTTCTTGAATCGTCTACACAAAAGGTGGTCAACGTTCTTTTGTAATAGGCATACATTAAAGATTTGTGTTTTAAATTGCGGTATTCAATAAATTTGATATTTTGTCAAAATGTGCCAATCATGTTAGATATCGTTTCACCAAAGTTCGTTTAATAAACACTGTTAGTTAATAGATACCTGGATTTATGCTGCGATAAAAATGTCAACATGAAGTATTAACTGTATATATTGCAAAATAATGCATTCTGCTTTGTCAGTATTCTGGATTAATGACGCACATTACTCAAAGAAATATTCATCGAAATGTTTTCGATTAAATGACTCATCGCTCTAAAGTCTATAAGATATTCCAATTTGACAAAAACACATTCGCACCGGACTCTGTCCGATATGGGGTCCTGTAGCTGTACGAAATATATCTTGTATCCCTAGTCTCTCAGGTGTGCTATTTTCCCACTGAATACATTATTGGTCATCACATTAACACAATTACCTGAACCAATTGGGGTCACGCTTATCAACTTTAATTGAGCGAAACCTGTTTTTTATTGCATGTTACGGGCGTTTATGTTTAATTGGTAACTACCTTCTGTCATTCCACAAAAACAAACACGATTGAATACTCAGATCTCATCATCCATTATCACCATCAATCACTTTATCGGTTTGGCTGTTGGGGGGGGGGGGGAAGGAATGAGGGACGACGATACAGAAATCTTCATCGAGTCATGTCTGTTGTGAGCTGCTGGGAGTAGTTAATCCATTGGAAGGAATGTCCACTCTTTTAAATTGTCCATCCAGCTTTTGTTATGACGGCGTCGACCTCCCCATAGCGTGTCCTGGAAAACAGTCGTGCCCAGAGAGTCGTGCCTGACGACGTGTTTAAACCAAGCTTTCGTCGTTTGACTGTCGCCAGTAGGGGCTCTGTAGGACAAACAAGTGTTGCACTCATGTCCCGGACTTGCTCGTTGGTCTTGGGCTCCGTGTAGGAAATTCGAAGAAGTCTTCGGAGAAATTTATGTTCAAATGCCTTTATCTTGCGTTATGTGTTCGCGTTAAGGGTCCAGGTCTCGCAGCCGTAGAGTAGGATGGAGACTACGAGGGAAATATAAAGCCTGCACTTTATAGCGAAGATGGTGGAATTGTTTGTCCAAAACCTGCTAAGTCTGGCGATCGCAGGGGTCGCCAACGCAATTCTTATTCGGATCTCAGCAGTACTGGTACCATTCTTGGACAGGGTTGCTGCAAGTACTTGAAGCTGGTACCTTTTGATAGCTTCTCGACGTTAATGGTGATGACTGCCCTGGTGTTGGTCGTGCTGTTCACCATGATCTTCGACTTCTCCATGCTGACCTCCATCCCGTATGCTCCTGCTCTTTCAAAGAGTTTGTTGGTGTAATCTTGAAGTTCACTGCTGGTGCCACCCATGAGGTAAATCAGCGAATCTCAAGATGGAGATGGGTCTTCCACCGATCGAGATAGAGGTGTAGTTTTCATAGATAGTCTCTTAGATTATCTTTTTAAGGAAAAGGTTGAACAGGACGGGAGAGAGCAGACAACCCTGACGGACGCCCACCGATGTCCTGAAGAAGTCCCCCTTCTGTCCGTTGAGAAGTGTTTCGCTCCTGGCGTTTCCGTAGAGTTCTTAAACGACTTGCACCAGTCCTCGTAAATGTTTAATAGTCTCGTAAAGTCAATGAAGTTGTGGAAGAACTTGCATAGATGCTGCAGGTGTTTCTCAGTACTGATTCTGATGTTTTATATTCGTTCCACCCAGTTCTGAATACAGCCTGCTTTTTGGCCAGCAGTTCGTCGGCCTTAGCTTTAAATTAATTAAGAATGATGCGTAGCATGACTTTGCTGGGGTAACTGATGATGCTGATAGTGCGGTAGTTCTCGCACAGCTTGTTGTTGCCCTTTTTCATTAGAGGTATTACCAGTGACTGGGTCCACTCCTGGGCCACTTCAAGAGCTGTTTTAATTGTGCCGTCATTGCTGCAGTTGTTGCGTTACTTGTGTGCCTAATCAGCTCGGAAGCGACGTTTTGCACTCATGGAGATTTTCCTGCATTAAGACTTCGCACTACCTTCTCAAATTCTGCCTCAAGTATGGGCAGTCCTTCGTCGTCCGCGTCTTTTCTGTGATCGTTCAGAAGAAGACTGAAGTATGGTAGAAGCGGGTAGTTGTAGAAGTCACTGCAGTGTTCAGTCCTTGTGTTTAGGACTGGGCACACTCGGTAAGGAGATTCCCTTTAGCTCTGGACTTGGAATGAATGGTCTTCTTGAGGGCCTTTAGGATGCTGTAGGCCGTCTTAATGCTGCTTGATCTTACAGAAAATTAAGTTTGATTTGATATATATGCATGTTTAATCACGAAACACCAATAAAAAGCCATAAGTTGGTAAGAGATAGCAAGCACCTTAATTACATGCTTGTTGTTACGATGGGGTATTAAACAAATCTCCAATGCTTAGACATGTTTATTAACGATTTTCCGGATATTCGGACAAAACAATGTAAAAACAGCACAGTCTATGTAGCAATTTGTTATTGTTGATTATCGGATTACATTAAAAAAAACATTCTCGTGACATTTGAAAAAATATATTTTAGATTGTTTTTCATCGGTTATGGACTGTAAAATATAATAGCAACTTAAGGATGTCGGATTGTGTTTGGCATTTAACAGAAACATCCAGTAATTGATTTTTCGTATGCTGCTTGTAACGTCTATACCTGTAACAAATATGAAACAAACAATGTGGGTCATCTTGAATTATTTTTAGATTATGGAGTTACTTTTTAAATCACATATATTTGACATTAAGTGAATGCGCAAAAAAGATTAGTGTAAAAGTGCGCATGTATTTTATATAAATGTTTAACCATGCTCTAAATATTTAATTAAATTAACAAGCTTTATAATTTTATTGTTCTTGCCTGAACCGATTAGAACAGAACCAAGAAATGCATAATGAGTCTGGTGTGGCAATACATGTTTACAACTCTTCGTAGGTTTGCTATTGTTTCCATGTACACTTTTTACACAATCTGTACGTGTATATTTGTTATACATTTTTTAATCTTGAACGTATCATACCGAAAATACCATTAAAGTATGATTTAAAAAATGTAAATGTCACATTACATGATTTTTTTCTACAGCCCTTTTAGCTGTTAATAAATCGTTACCTCGCTAGCCATTAAACCATCGTGTACATTCTTCTTTGTATTTGTAACATATTTCTCAAGTTTGTTTTCAAAAATTGCAGCAGCAAAGAACAATAATTCAGTAATCAAAATATATTGTATACAAATGAGTATAATTTTATCAACCATAGGTTGGCCAGACTAACGGAGCTCGACATCGGAACTATTCGCCGGAGTGAGCATGTACAGGTAACCAGGCTATTCAGTTTAAGAACTTTTGGACATTACATACATTTGGTCTGGTAAGGCTTTCACGCTAAACTACACTCACTAACAGCATCTCGTTTTTTTAAATCAAGTTGTATGTGAGATCCGTATATTTCTGACCCCTTTGCTGTGCAAGATGCGTTTTTTTGCCATCGTATTGAAGCCCATAATAACCGCAATTTCGACTCCTTATTCAATATATTTCTACAGGATCACACCATGCACTCTTTTGTTTTGTACGCAGGTGGTAAACTATGTCACATATATTAATTACCATCCTTTTGTTTCGTAGACAGATGGTCATTTACGACCCAGGTGGCCGCTATCATTATTTTGTTTCTAACGCAGGTGGTCAGTTACTTCCCAGGTATCCATATCACCCTTTTGTTTCGTACGCAGGTGGTCAGTTATGCCACAGGTAGCCACTACCACCCTTTTGTTTCATACACAGGTGGTGAGTTACGTCCCAGCTGGCCCTTACCATTCTTTTGTTTCGTATACCGGTGGTCAGTTACGTACCGGATTGCCACTACCACTCGTTTGTATCGAACACATGTGTTAAGTTACGAACCGGGTTGTCACTACAACGCTTTTGTTTCATACACAGGTGGTGAGTTACGTTCCAGGTGGCCACTACCACGCCCATCTGGACTCCATTGATCGCTACGATCGACCATGTTGCTTTCAGGAGCGTTGCGATGACAAGGCGCTAACACCACAGTGGGCTGATTGCTGCAGACTTTGCAGGTAAGTCCGAATAAAGTAGTTTATTTCTACTTATATATACCGTTCACAAACGCGCGCATGCGCATAGCGGTAATTAATGTACATTAAATTCATAACAATTTACTACCACATGTTCAAAGAAGTAGATAAATCTTACTTAGAAAACAAAGTAAACAAAATGCTGATGAATAACAAACTGTCATACAAGTTGAGAAGACATGGTGCCAAGAAATCAACGAAATTAGTTTTATACAATTAATTTTACATTTCGCGAATTCCAGTAGAAAACTAAGTCGTTTACCAAAACATGAACTCTTCAGAAAGCCCCACTTTAATGTGACGATGTGTTCGAACAAAACATATTAACAATGTTTGATTCTACAATGACTACTATCAAACGTGTCAGTGTCGGCTTAAACTTTACCGTTGAAAATTTCTGAAGTAGAGCTAAATAATACATAACATGCTTCGTCCATATTCATGCGTTTGTTTAAGATTCTGAAAAATATAGAGTTTACATTTAAATCGTAAATAAACAAACATTGCAGAGAAACATTTTTTAATGTTTTGAAAAAGTTAAAACCAAGCGAGACATGTTATAAGGGATGATTTGATCAATAGACGGTTACGTTTAAAGAAAAATAATTATTGAAAATATAAGGCCACTTTTTTCCCGTTATTCCTCTAAAAATCCAGGTTCGCCAATCAAGTATTAGCGGAAAGGCGATGAAGAGGTAAAAGAGCTTATTTTTAAGTCTTAAAGCGCTGGTGCTGAATTTTAAAGGCCTTTGCAAACAGTTTGGATCCAGATGAGACGCCACAGAACGTGGCGTCTCATCAGGATCCAAACTGTTTGCTATTCTGATAGTATTCTTTGAAAAAAAATCGAAGAAAATGCTAATTTTAGAAATTCTGCAGACGACATTTTAGCAGACGACAAATTTCCCAGCATGCAAAGGGTTAAGTCTAAACATAGGTTGACCGGTAAGCTCAGTATCCCGTACAAGTGTTTATTACCTAGGCTATCCGGGTTCAATCTCCGTTACCGGTTGGTGCTCACATTACAAACCGAAGGGGTTTCCTCTAGGTACCCCGGCTGCCCCCTTAAACACAAGACCACCACAATCTTTCGGTAACAACTCATAAGCAGGAAATTGCAGCTACCGTTAAAACGTTGTCCCAACTTTCGTGAGTCTGGTAACTTAAGAAGGTAAGAGTGCTGAGTCGAAATCCGGACACACACATAATTAAAACTCATGACTTGAAGGACCTAAATAACTTCACTATAAAAATACAAAGATTTACAGTTTGACTTTATAAGTCGTCGATACGCCTTTCAATTCCAGGTACATAACCGTCCTGTATTACCTGAACGACGCTGAAGAGGGCGGGGAGACAGCCTTCCCCCTGGCGGATGCGAGCGACGCTACACTGGCGGTACGTTGTGTTCCTCGTGTACGCTATTTAGTTAGAGTTCAAAGAAAATTACGCCAAGCACCTAAAACGAAGTTAACTGTTTTTACAAATCGGCAAATCACCGCGTTACATTTATTAATATAGCTTCTATAATATTTTAGACCACCAGTAATGAAATATGACAGTCGTCATAAAGAAATAAAGGCGGCTTCGCTTAAATAAAGTTTATCACAGCTAAACGCAGGGGTAACATATGTTTCACTAATAAAATATCATTTAACCAAATACTATTTATATTTCTTTTATTTCAATTTTAAAATATTAATTTAAATTCATAAAAATGATCTGGAAAATAAAAACCATAATATTACAACGGCTGTCGGTCGAAGTTATTAAGATTTTAACTACATATATGTTACCGTGGCAACAATTTTACATCAATCGTTATATATTTTCAAGTCATTGTTAATATTTGTTATTTTGACTCAAACGGTACCGCATGCATGTTCATACCTTGACTACTACCACATAGGTCGTATACAAACCGTCGTATGTTTTATATAAACTTTTATCATATCGCTTACGAACACGTTTAACATATTGCTATGTTAAAACGATATGTAGTGTAATCTTACGTCAAAACACATGTAGATAACAACCCCGCCAGATTTTTGTTGAGCATTTTTGCAAATTTTCGCGTCGTTTACATGTAAACAGGATATCATCGTTGGCAAAATACAATTTGTAGTGAATATTGCATACAGATAAAAGTTGCTAGTCTCAGATTGACTAAATTGTACGTCTCGATCTATAAACATGAATTCAATAGTCGCCCAATATTTATATATATGGATGATCGACTGTATCCAATTAAATGTTTTAATTAAAATACAATACGAACACAAATATAAAACATCTATACGTTTAATTAAACTTATACTTGTATGCATATTTACTAAAAGCTCACCTATTTTAAGCGTTTTAATGTACAGTTTTCCCTTATGTACAGTTTTCCCTTATGTACAGTTTTCCCTTATGTACAGTTTTCCCTTATGTAAAGTTTTCCCTTATGTACACGGCATTGATGCTCATATTCACTAAATTTACTATTTAGTTTGCAATACGTGTTTATTAATTCGACCACAAATTAAATTTAAATTTGAATTATAGCCCAAGCAATAATATTGACTAGAGATTGTGATTATTTATGCATGTAATTGCGCATTTTTAGTAAGTTTAGTGAGGACTACGATAGTTACGACCAAGAAAATTTGGCCTACACTTGTTTGTTTAGTGGAAACCAAAAAAATGACATTTCCTTTTGGTTTCATATAACAACAATAGGTTTTGTGTTATTTTGCCTTTCACATTTTCTTAAATTACTTTGTGGTGTGAAATTCGTTTAAACTGTCTATCTTTAGCCTGCAATATATTTCAAAAATATTTAGCCTGTTGTATTAGAAATATATTGTTTAACTATAATTTAAATGGCAATTTTAGGAGAAATTTGAAAACTTGGAGGAACAGGAGTGGTACAATCTGAGTTATTATTGCTACAACTCGAGTTTGGTGGTGAAACCGGTCCGTGGAACGGCCATCATGTGGTACAACCACTTAAAAGACGAACAGGTAAACATGTGGACCTCCCTATGTGACAACTGTTCTTTTCAACATACAATGTTTATTTATTAATTTGGCATATTGGTCGCCTCGGTTATTTCTCGTACAATATTTACTTAATTATAGTCATAACTCTAGGCAAAACCTAGTAGGATTTTGTTTTACACAATTTTAAAAGACGTAGATTGTGTACGGAACAGATAACTATAGCAACAAACCTTGAATATACATCGTTAGGATGTTACACTTAAGGAACTAGATGACGTAACAACACGTATCAAAGGCGTTTTATTATGTTCACACTGTAGTAATTTCCTTTTTCTTCCCAATCATTTGTTTAACACCACGCTTATTGACACGTGACCACAAAAATATATCTTGTAATCTTGAAATGTTTGACTGTTGCGCGAAATTTATCTGTCTTTCTGGATCGTGTAGATTTAAAGATCTATATTTTATTTTTTGCACTACGACATATCGGCCCCTAACGCCGATGTACGTGTGTGGCACTGCTGTTATTATATTAGTAAAAACTATGCTGAATACACTTGTTAGGTCTCCTTTAGTTCTTTTGGGTTTTACGTTCAAAGTTAACAATAAAAGACGTGTCTTTTTGTCAAAATATTAAATGTTGCTTAAATTGCAACATTAAACGTGATTATTCTTTCTCTTAATGCTATGTAAAGGGAGAAGGCAAAAGCCGACTGTATTAGAGATTCCAAAAAAAACCATAAAAATATTGTTGAAGTAAAAAAAATGGTGACAACATTTGGATTGCTAACATGAAAAATTTAACTGGAAAAGTCGTTTTGTTAAGCGGATATATAGACGGTCAAGTGTGGATTTTTTTGCGGAAGAATTTATATATTGAAGGCCGTTTGTCGCAAATGTAGTGGCGAAATACTGGTTTATGCTAGTGTTTAGATGTCTGAGCGTCACATGATCACACAATCTCATATGTAACATACACTTTATGTATAATGTTATTGTTTAAGGAGAAATGATTAACTAGAAATGGCGCGTCAGAGGCCGACGCGTATCCCCACGCCGAATGTTTGACCCAGGGGCGTCCCAGGGTTGGTAATGGGGCCATGCATAGTTGAGATTGACCGTATTGTCATAAGAGAAGTTCAGTATCAATTAGAAGTGAATCGGTGTAGAAATGAAGAAGTTAAGTAAAAGACAATTTTGGATGGGTGTGGCCTATGTAGGCGGGGTACCCCAGGGTTGGTAATGGGGCTATGCATAGTTGAGATTAACCGTATTGTCATTACAATAATTCAGTATCAATTTGAAGTGAATCGGTGTAAAAATGAAGAAATTATAGTAAAAGGAAATTTTGTGTGGGTGTGGCCTATTTGGGCGGGGCTCCCCAGCGTTTGTAATTGGGCCATGCATAGTTGAGATTGACCGTATTGTCATAAGAGAAGTTCAGTATCAATTAGAAGTGAATTGGTGTAGAAATGAAGAAATTATAGTAAAAGGCAATTTTGGGTGGGTGTGGCCTATGTGGGTGGGGCGCCTTAGAGTTGGTTATGGGGCCATGCATAGTTGAGATTGACTGTATTGTCATGCATAGTTGAGATTGACCGTATTGTAATAAGAGAATTTCAGTATCAATTTGAAGTGAATCGGTGTAGAAATGAAGAAATTATAGTAAAAGGCAATTTTGGGTGGGTGTGGTCTCTGTGGGCGGGGCGCCCCAGGGTTGGTAATGGGGCCATGCATAGTTTACATCGACCGTATTGTCATAAGAGAGGTTCAGTATCAATTTGATGTAAATCGGTGCAGAAATAAAGAATTTCTTGTAAAATAACATGAAAATGAGTGAAAATCTCTGACCCGGCCCCGCCCTAACCCCCATATCTTTTGACCCAGGGGTCAGATCAAAATTCCAAATAGTGCAGGGTCGCACATATGCTCATAGCTACCATGTGTGTAAGTTTCAAGGTTCTAGTGCTTATAGAATAGGGGGAGATGGCCAGGACGGACAGACAGACGGACGGACGGACGGACAGACAAACGGCGGAGATAACCACAATATCCGCACGCTTTTCAAAAAGCGTGGGGATAATTAATTGATATCATATTTGCTGATATGTATATGTAAATGAAGGCTTGATTAATCGACGTTAGTCGTTATATAACGGGACCGTATGGCAATCAAAATTATATTCCGATTTTTTTAACGTTTGTTTTTATTTGTATGTATTGAAGTTTTGTGGTTAATACCAGCCTCATTTTTCTCAAAACTGCTTGACTTATAAATTGTTTAGCGGGTTAAATCTAAACTATATAATCTTTACACAGGAAATCTCGTCGGCTCTAAACTATATTACTGATACACTGGTAACATTATTTTATACTTACCAAATATATTGTACACTGATTACAACGTTTGAGTTAACTATATTACTCTTACGCTGGTTACTTATTGTATTGTAAATGATATTAATTTAAGGCTGGTTACCTGGTTAACTCTAAAACTACCTCACTTTTACATTTATAATATCGTTGACGATAAACTATATGGCATATACACTAGTATTATCGAAACTATATTGATGTTAGACTGGTAACATAGTTAAATAATTGATATTTTTCATTTAGAGCGGGTACCACGTTCACCCGTAACTCATTATACGTTATACAATGATTTCGTGTACAATGATACATCGGCAATTATAAACTACTAGTATATGACTTATACACTGCATACTATAGTTTATTAAAAAAATATATTTAAGACTGGTTACCTCGGAAAAGCGGACCAACGCTCGCAGCACGGAGGATGTGATCTCATAAAGGGAAGCAAATGGATCGCAAACAACTGGATTTCCTCGCCATCGTCCGAAGACAGATTCAAACCGAGCCACTTTTATACTGAATCATAAACATGAAATTTGTAAAGAAGAACTAATCTTAATATTGCATTAGCGTTTATCCACGCGCAGATAAAAGACAGAATCAATATTTCTCGTTTTTACAAATTGTTGTGCACGCCATAAGAAGATGGTACTACATTCTTTCTCAATATCACTTTGCTAGTAATTGTACAATTGTGTTTGTCATTTAAAACCGAGAAAGGATACTATAATGGTTAAGTTTATATCTTTAACATGATAAGCGCATATTATTATATCAGACTCTTTAAACCAATAACGATGTTTTTCTTGCGCATCAAAACACTCAAGACAGGTCTGCAAAAAAGAACATAGTTTGACATGTACATGTGATTGAAATATAACGTGGCGGGTCATTTTAAATTCATATGCATGTTTCCTTATCGTTAGATGTGTGAGCAACAAAATCGATTCTTCGTTATGACATGTTTTTGATTAAAATACAACGGAATGATTAACAATGGAAGGTTGTTTAGTTACTAACAACGACAAGTCAAAACTTATTTTTAAACACACAGTTTGTTATAATGTAATGAACATAAACATGTATTTGAATTGGTAATTACTTAAAAGTATTAGTAGAATCCTATTACATTGATAGTTACTTATATGATTGTAATATATATTGATGAATCCCATCGGTGCTTTTAAATATATAATGGCATTTGCAGATTATAGTGTGCGATAAATTAATGATTCGAATTATTTTATGTTTTTGTATTCAGTCATTTTAAGGAATACATAATAAAATATACATTTTTATGTACGCTATTCTCATAATCATTCAAACACAAAAGCACGTTTGGTGACTCTGTGAATTGTTCTTTGATTGTCAAAACATGTGTGAACGAATCCTACAACTATATTTATTTGTCAATTGTACATACAGTGATTAGTTTTTAATTATTTATTTTAGATATGTGCTGCAATTGATAAACCAACCCAGCTAAGAATTTATTTGATACTCTTTTTGCCCCAATCTTTAATTTGTGCTCTGCAATACGTGGCTTTAATCTAGCCAATTACAATAAACAATAAACACCAAACATAAAACATAACTGCTTGACGAAAAAAAGGTATACACAACTGTCTGCAATCCAAAGAGAACTATGAACATTTTCTTTTATGTTGCCCAATTAAAACGCTTAAATATCCGCGTAAAGTGATCAATTAACCAAACGATCGCATTAAAAAAATAACAGGCTTAAGAGAGATAAGCTTCGGAACTAAAGTCATGCCGAAAACCTTTAGGAATCAAATCAAAAGGATTGCCGCGTCTCTTAAGAATTGCGGTTCAATTTGGGACACCAACAAATATATTTTACCACTCTGTAAATTGTTGAACGACGAATTAGAGTTATTTATTATCAAACCTTCAACTTCGACATTTATTCATTATCTACGATAAAACACATTTTCTAATAAAAGATGAACTCAAATAAGAGTCATATAAGCAAACAATCCACGAAAAAGAACTATAGATTTGCTCTTGCAACATAATTAACGTCCTCACACAAACCTGCTATTGAATCTGGTAGATATAAGAACATACAAACAATGAACGAACCTTCTGATTTGTAACGTAAACCAGATGAACCAGGATATATTTATCTGCTTGTTAACCAAATATATAAGGAGCTCAGAGTGAAATATTTAAAGCCTTGTTCCTGTCAGATTTCGTCTAAAATCAGCTTATATAATACCGCCAAACGACGAGAAATAGAAAATTGACACGAAAGAATATTCTCTTGATACATATTCGTTTGAATGTTATTATCCAATCTGATGAATGTTATTATCCAATCTGTTGAATGTTATTATCCAATCTGTTGGATGTTATTATCCAATCTGTTGAATGTTATTATCCAATCTGTTGAATGTTATTATCCAATCTGTTGAATGTTATTATCCAATCTGTTGAATGTTATTATCCAATCTGATGAATGTTATTATCCAATCTGTTGAATGTTATTATCCAATCTGATTTTTTTACTTACGACTATTAACTGGGTAAAGTTTTGATATTATCTTAATAGTTATTTCTGTGATGCTAAATTATCTCTTTGTGTATTCTCTGTAGACTACTTACTTCTATGTTATTTATTATTCTCTGTCATTTTATAATGTTTATGCAATACTTTCTGGAACTGAACTTTACTATTGGAACTATCTCTATGAATAAGCATGTAACAACCGAGGCTCTACTATATACTTAAAGTGAATATGCAATTGTAGTGATAGAGAAACGAAAAAACTATCGTTTAATGCATTCCCGGTTTTTAGTTTGTATAATTCCAAAATCAACTCAAACATCAAACATGCTGATCTGAATCCTTTAAAAACGAAGCGTTTTGTACATATATGTATATGTATATAGCAATATGTATCATTGCGCCACTTTATGTGTGTTGAAACAACGATACGCCAACACGCAACGAAATAATAACTTGCACACTGTTTAGAGGCAAGTATATTTTTATTCTGGCGTAAATCAATTTTAATTATTTTGCTATGTGGTCTAAGTATTTGATTTTTATAAAAGAAATAAACCGAAACACTTTAACATATTTTAAAGTGATTGCAAACATGTCATTATAATAAATAACGTCATAGTTATTACAAGCACCCGCCCTTATATACATCAATCAAACAGACGCATGTATTGTCAATGTGTCTCACTTAATGTTTCGGACACTGTATTTTGAAACATTTATGTATATCTATTTTAGTCAAGATCCAATTGATTTTAACACTTATTTACATTAAAAAAAATGCTATTTTTAAAACATTTTTATATATGGATAATACAGTTAGACAACTACAAAGGAGTATGGCATCTGCTGCTGCAATAAATTATGATTCAAGTTCATGTTTTGTCAAACACTTCAGAAATCACCGTGTAAACTACAACATGGTTAGATTCTTATCTGTCTCTTGAAAGTGATTCATAGCGTGCACATACACATGCCTTATAAATGAGAGCGTGAGAGAAGCAATACTTGAAGTAAAGCACTTCAATGCAATTTGATTTGCTTGATTGATAACACGGTAACATGTTTATTCGCTTTGGGTGTTTTAAATTCAAACAGATCAATATTTGAGTACCGTGTTCATTACACTTTTATTCGAATGACGTTATTTGCTAAGTTTCAGTTTTGTTGGTACTTGACGAGTCGTATTGACATTCAGCTTTCAGCATGCAAATAGAAAACTTCGCATAAGGACATTTTTCGTTTGTTGAGTCGTTTACCCAGTCATCTTTGTGTTTGGCATACACTGGTCCGTCAATACCGCCATGCGAAATTACCACATGCGCTGCTAGTGACGCAAACCCACTAAACATGACGATTTATTTTTTAATATGACTGGAACGCATTTGCTAACTAGTTTACCACCACTTACAAATAACTAATGAACATGAACAACAAATCACGAACAAAGTGGAAATAAGTGCGTCTTACCTTGGGTTGCTAAAACCACGGGACTCCAGTTTTTCGAAACGGTTCCGGCTTGCATAAAGTACAAGTGTCGAGCTAAAATAATCGTGTTCGCATTTCATACGAAGGTATAACATAGTTTTTCCCTTTTCTTATAAGTAATAAATATGTTACAGCAAATTCGTTTTGAAACGACACAAATTAAGCCGTATACAGTTTAATCCAACAATACTGAAACGAGAATCAAATTTAATGGTTACCGGTGTTAATAATGAATGTGTTATTAAACAGACATATTGCAAAATGTTCATATACCGAGCGTTCTTACATTTGACAAATGAGCCTAATAGCTGATGTAAGATTTCTAATGGGAAATTACAAATGAGCGACTGAAACGTGCCCATACATGTTTAATCGTTCAACGATGGTTTCCGTTGAATTTAAAATGTGCAAGGGGTTAGCAAAGATGATATCGTTTTTTTTGGGTGTAGCTAGGCAAGATCCAAAATGGACACACAATATATCTTACGTGGGATTCCGGAGATAGTCCAGATAGCACGATTAATTGAATCGCTTAACGCTGTTCATTTCTCCCCAAACGAATCAATAAGGTTACGCATGCGCAATTAATTTCCTTTTATATTACATATAAAATAGTTGAAGTTCGATATCAATTTTTACCATGACCAAGCGTTTGAGCACTATATCATCATACATCATTGGAAAGATAAATGCATAATCTTTTGAAAAAATGCATCAAATTCTATGTGATGTAACTCAAAATATTTACCTTAGAATAGGCACACCAGTTTTGATAGATATGGAGGCGGCCATTTTTGGCTCAAATAGTATGACCTACTTTCAAAGCCGGGAACCATCAACAGAAAAGGTAGAGCACAAAATGGTTCTTTTTCTTATTGCTTACAACTATACCTTCAAATTGATACCAAAACGTACCATTTGCAATGTATTTTACAAATCCTAGGCAGCATGCACTGAACAATGTGTGCTAAGTATCAAGTTGACTGCATGTAACCCTGCAAACAGGAGTTCCGGTTTGGGGTTATGTGACCATAAATTATCATTACATTATCGATATAAAGAGATAGTATTCGAATCGATTATGTGATTATCGGCTAAAACCATATGTATTGATGTTACTCCGTGCGGTATTTTATCACGACGCAATTAGAAGACAGGTTATGGTGGCCATTTTGGAGGTTTTGTTACAAGTTGAGTAACTTTATCAAACAATGTAAGTATCACTTATATTTCCAAACGTATGGAAAGTGTTTTGTCTATCAAAGTTACGCTGTCAATTTTATGCACTTTCAATACTTAAATTATTTGCATCAGTAACTTAAAAGATATAGGTATTTTGATTATATTAGCAATATATGTAATATGTTGTAAATAATGTCAGCTTACACTTGATTTCATTTGTCAGTAAATGTTCACTTGAATATTTGCTATGATATTTTATAATCTTAATGTTAATATTTTGAGTTATTTGTATAAGAAGTCGTCTCTTATTTATAAACAACAACGCAATGTATCCAATTTATCGATCAAAAGACTTGGTCGGTTAATATGGTCGCGTATGAAAAAACTCATATTTGAACAATTGGATTTAATTCTCAATACGCGTGTGATTGAATTGCGCACGTTTATCTACTTTATTGAAGCTTGTTTTATATTTAAAATTAATTAACATGTTCCAATCATTATATATCATGGCACTGTGAGCGCATAAATCAGCGACTAGTCTATTTCTAGTGATATCTTAACCAAAGCGTGATTTAGCAACCCAATACAATATAAAATCAAAACATTCCTTCGTTATAATATTTTGTTTTCGCAATAATATTATACATTCTTCTAAATATCAAAAATGCAATGCCGGCGGGAATGATAGCGTTTCTATGACGTCTACCTTCAATAATCAACTTATTAAAACACCTAATACTTTATAAATTGTTTCACAAGTAATTTATTTTACATTAAATTTTCATTTTTGAGATACATCCACTGAACAAATAAATTAATAAACAAATTCGTCACAACCACCAAACATAGCTGATTTTTGCATAGCCCTCTAAGTTTTTGGAAGCATTTATTCTAGTTTTGTAATCTATGATCAACGTAATATAGAAAGTATAGCATACTACATCATTTTCATATTTAATTTAACTTCTATGAACTATCTCTTCAGAACACATAAATCTATATAAAACAATATATATATAAAGCAATAGTATATTATAACAATACTGCATTGAGAGCTTTTCTTTGCTGAAAAAATAAATAAATAAATATATATATATATATATATATATATATATATATATATATATATATATATATATATATATATATATACACACACACACATATATATATATATATATATATATAAGCATTCAATCCAGTATTGAAGTATTTTGCTGGTGAATGTATAAACAACTTAACATGTTCTCCTGTTGAACTCATGATAAATTGTGAATTATACGATATAACATGGCTAATATTGCTCGTCTTCAATAAAGAACGAGCATCCATACCTTTAATTGTCTGCATAAGTAACATCATTCGGACCCAGACAAATATGACATGTCCAAATGGCGAACATTTTGAAGTACTAAAATAAGTATATTGCGAGATTTAAAACTTTCCTCCCACAATGTAAATGTGGATACCCAGCATATTAGGCCATCGCAAAATGAAATGTGCTCGGTTGCTCAGTCCTGATTGTTCAACTTTGTTTAGTAACAAAAACGCCTTGATTCTTTTACACTGCTACAATTGCAAAGCAAAATAGGTAATCCGCTTTCAAAGTAATGTGTAAGTCTACGAACGTGTTATATAAGGGTTACATGTGTTCGTTGTATCCACCCGTTTGTCTATGAAAAGTCAAGTAATACTACAAACCATTTTTTCTCTATATAGATGCTCCATGATCATATCACTCTATTCCCACCGATAACAAATTACGTATCATATAAAATAAATTATTCCCGGGTGAAATTAATGATTGCTTAATTTAATAAACGTCTTGTTATTTCGTTTTCGTCCAAGACACCTAGTGATGAGCCTTCACATCAACAACTACCAAATACACAACCATTCTAACAAGCGCCTCCGATTAACATTATACCCGATATTTAAGAACCAAACATATAAAGATGTCTGAAAATTACTTATTATCCATATTGAATTAGGTCACACAATAAAATAAAAACCAGGGAGAGGAATTTGGTGGCCAGTAAAATCAGGTGAATGTCAACAACCTGCTCTACATTAAAAGAACTGATCAAGACATTGATATGGTATAATGTAATTATCGACTTATACATGGATATGGTTAATAAATTGAATACAAATAATAAATTCGACAAACACGTCTTTGCAAATTACAAAATATGCAACTACACTATTAAAGTTTCGCGCCACAAATATTTACATGTTTAAATGATGGATGGAATGAATTTAATTATTAAATTGTACATACAATTTGGAGTATGAAACCATACCCATAGTACAAGAGTAAACATGAGAAATAAAGCGTGTTTTTTCGATAAACAAGTACACGTGATGAATACATTAATTATAAATGTTAGATAGTACACAAATGTGCGCTGTTTTTATGCATCTATACTTTTAGAGTCAAGCTCGACTAACATGCAGATGATGAGTATGGTTATCATACGGCGTTGTAGCGTTTTCGTTCTAGGAGTCCAAAGTTGTCGCTGTAATCTCATGTTTCCATGCAAGTCAGCAAATATATCCGAGTACGCTATAGTTTGAAAAATCATAAAAATATATTCCGGTAAGAATAACATATATAGTCGTGTTTTTTTAGAATAGTATTATTTTAACATCTTTGACAGACAGACAGAAATGATTACAACTGCATCTGTATTTTTGAAAATGCACAACATTAATGCTGGTCATCAACGCAAAATAAATGATACCACTCCGATATAGGACAGCATGTCAATTTAAACGAAAACAACATACATGCGCTAAGGACTGATACATCTGGCTCCCAAATGACGAATAATTATAATCATTCGCCTTACACAGTTGAATGTTACAATACAAAAAAGTGCATCTCAAAATAACGCTGTAAAATAAGTGTTTGCATTTTTTCTCACTTACCATTTTCTAAATTGATTCAATTGATATTCATTAAATGTGGGTGAATATTACAGCAGTGTGTAAGTGAGTGTGAACGATAATATACAATTCAGTTTAGGAAGCCTGCTCAACGTTATTCTGCCTAGCAAATAAACTATTACGACACTCACGCGATGTTCTTTTTATTCAAGCATTTGCCCCTGTATTTATGAACAAGATAACACGCACAAAGAACAGTTGACAACATACAATTAATCATACAAATATTAAAAACGTCACCATTATTCTTCCTGTGACGGCTCTATTAAGGTTATGCTTTATAAAGCAATTTCATGGGGTCATACTTCCAAACGTCGCGCCTGCATTAAAATAGCTTATCCCATGGTCCGGTATAAATTGTACATTGATAAACATTTTAATTTATCAAAATGAATTACTATTATATCATGCAACGCTTTACATGAAAACGACAAGCGAAATCGAGGCGACTTGTTGGTATATTTATTGAATCAAATTTCAGCGCAAGTTTGCAGTATGTCGCACGCAAAAAGCATAATCAAAACTTTTTTCAGGTTAACCTTTTCCCGGAAATGTAACCGGTTACTTGGTCGTATCGGTAGGTTAACCGGTTAACCCCTTGCATCTCTAATTTATTTAGTTTCATGTGTATGTTTTTTCAAATATTGCCACACAGGGAGCTTATTAATGCAATGGATTGTTAACTATCCATATGTGTGATTGAAATGGTTTAGTTTGTTTCGAAAAGTATTAACATCATTGAGTGTTGTCACTCCAGTTTTATGCGTTGCATGTCTGTCGTTGCCAGATTGCACAAATACTTGTACACTTGATACACATTACGGGCTAGCCTACACGTTAAGTATGATAGTTCGATCAACACTATGCATGCAAAATAATTTTTAAAGGATCGTTTTTAGCACGCAACACGTCAACAAATTACAACTAATCACTATGTACAAACAATGTTTAATTTTATATTACAATGTGATATGACAGTAGTCGCATACTAATACAGGATTTGGGAACTCTTATTTTGTAAATAAGAAAGAATTAATAGTTTTTAAAGAGTTCCGAACGTACACAATTGTAATAAATCATTAGAAAATGACATCATTACAGACAAATTTAACGGGTCCTTCAACGTAAAGAACGTAATGGGTATCCTCGGTCCGTCTGCCTTCACATCCGTCGATTTAAACACGATTAAAGAAATGGAATATATGGTACGACATATTTTGTCCTTCCTTTAAATGTTTCAATGTACGCATGGCAAACATAGTTCAAAATCATTTAGTACACTTTTTAAAAATATTTTAGTTTAAAAAACACACTTTGGAACGGTTGTCCCAAAAATGAAATAAGTCCAGCTTGATTTGGTTTGTCTCAAAATTAAAGTCGTTCGATATTCATTATACATTTGTAATTAGTAGAATAAAAATAAAAGTATTAATTTTAGTGAAGGAAGAGTATATTATAATATGTATAATAAACGATAAACTACGGCTGAGCCTGCTCGGTTGTTTATAATACGGGACGTTATCCTGAATTCAGAAAAGTCCAACGAACCGTGTGACAATTTGAAATGAATGTGATCTTGCCATAGATAACTCCTAACTGTAATTTTGAACTATAGGAGCATTTGTCCAGATTATATTTAGTTATGGAATAACATTCACATTTTAAGCGCATTGAAGCACTTGGACTAAACAATTATCAAACAGCCGGTTAAGAAGAACCATGGAGAACAAATGGCTTGATCATGAGACTAATTCACAGATATTGAAGCCTGTGATTTGGATGAACGACACCCGGCGAGTAATTGTCATTGCGATAAAAATAAAATTATCAATTAATTAATCTAATGGTTAACAAACTTAATTTTGATACCAATTACATGTACAAACCTGTTATTATCAATATCGGGCAGGGTGTTTTAAACGTACGGGGGACAAGATTGTGTGTTTGCTTTAACACTGTACCATAAATATATATATGTTTTATAGTTATAGTCATGTGATTTCCCAGTCTAACAAATTTAAGGTATATATCATCGGGGGCAATATAAACATCGTGTATATCAATCATTCAAACATGGTATACAAACGTGAATTTTGAAACTTTGATTTGTTAAATTTTAACTTTGATGTATTTCGTATGACTTCCAATAAAATATACAGGCATTGCCTGCAAATTACCATACAGTGGAATAAACTTCCTCAAGAACAACCAAAAGGTTTACATGCAAATATTTGAATACATGGAACACTTTTTTTTCTACAAATAATGCGAAAAGAAGCATTACTTAACTCTATTTTCACTTACAATTACTATTGAAATGAGTTTGCATGGTTAAACCCAATCTCGTTTCGTGATTGGTTACCAGAAAAACGCTTTACTACACGTATTGCACGATAGAATAATCTCAGAAAACATATTAAACGACTTTCCTTTTCACATGTGTCACAGACTGATGATGTTAAAACTTGCATTCGTGTGAAGACACAGATGAGTGTGGTCGATCAGTTTTGTCATAATTAAAAATAAAAGAGGTAATTGCGTTTCCTGATCATCTTAATTCGTGAGTACTGTACACATTTATAGTCCCATAACATTTGCATAAATTATGGGATTTCGAAAGGGTAATACATTGGTTTACAAGATCAGCACTATAAGATGACGTGTTGCATGCAATACATGTGAGAATCGCTTAAAAGACAAGGTCACCGTGGACACTGACAACTTTATCCATTGACCTTTAAGGTCAGGAAGAATCACTCATCGATCTTCCGATCATAAAAATTAATATATTCTCTGTTACTGTAGAAAAAAAACACAACGACATTATAACAAAAAATATGTTTCACAAAATTTCAACTGTAAGTAACGTCAACACTCAGTAATCCTTTATCTCTTAAGCACTAAATAATGTAATATTTTTAAATCTCTACTATGACTCATTGATCAGGGAACAGTATTTAAATGTATTTTGTCAACACCGAAACGGACCATTTCAAATATCCTCTTTAAATAATTTTGTGAAAATATTGCCAAATATAATGTGTTTATCTTTTCCGTGATTATTATTTTCTTTTCAATTTCATGTGGGCTGCGAGGACACGTTTATTAATTATCCTTGTGTCTTAAATAAATATGTTAAAGGTTTGTGTAGTGTTCCCTAAGTGCTAAATAAACAAAAGCTTTTACTTAAACCATTGATTGATTGCATGTGTTTGTAATTTAAGAGACTGGTTGCAATAAATTACGTTCAGGAAAGAGTTGAATTAAAGCTGTAAAAGCTATATGCGCTTTTACACTGAATTATAATTTTCATGAACAAAACTCGACAATTACACGGACACTATACACATTTATATAATATACAATGTAGACGATACTCATATCATACTGCTTGCACATGAACTTATAGCAAACAATGCCGATTACTAGAGTAAAATATTTATGTGCAGGAGGCGTTATTAATTAATTAGTCTAATTAATTAATCTAGTTAATTCGGAATCCATTGTATATAGTTTACTGACTACAGTAATTGTCGTTACCCCCCTGCGTCAGTATATATAAAGATATAATTAAATAAATAAAGAATAACAGGTTACTGACTGATCGTTTTGAAATATATGATCGTTTTGAAATATATGAGGCAAAGGAAAAATATAACAACGAGTCTTGCCGAGAGTTATTTTATTCGTGCCGAGCCTGATATATTACAAAACGATCAGTCAGTAACCTTTTTTGTTTGAATATCAAACCACTCAAACCCTTTTGAAGAAGTAACAAAATGAAAACGCTACGCCAGGTAGCTGCTGCTTTATCTAGCGCGTAGGAATGCGTTATAAAAAAAAGGTATTCCTCAACACGCAACGTCGGGCTTGTCTATTGAATTTTTGACGCTGTTAAATGTCTTTGATTCTTTAATTGAACAACACAAGTTTTAAAATAAATAAATAAATAAATAATACATTAATTAATTAGTATATATAATCGTATTATTTTCATTTTTTATAGGCTGTTTTTTATATTCGAAAACCATCAGTCAAAGACTGTTAAATTTTTATCTCCCCTGATTTATAGCTAACCTGTGCACGATATGATCATGTTAGGCTTTAAAAAATGATCACTATGTGTCCGGCGTGTGTCGTACAGAGGCGTATCCAGAAGTTTTTTAGATGGCGGGGGGGGGGGGTGTCTCAACCGGGGAGGATGCGGGAGGGGTACCCCCTCCTGTAATCAATTTTTTTTTTAATGTCACCTTGAAATGATGCAACTTCCTGCAATCCAATCAGCATTTTGCATGATAAAAGTGCATGTAAAACAAACAAGAACTTGAGTTTAGACATCAAGTGTGACAGACACACAGACAGACATACAGGGGTAAATAAAATGTCCCTCAAACCACTAAAGTGGTGGGAGACATAATCTTTATGACCAGAAATTTTTTAACAGTGTTAGATGGGTGGACCTCCTATTTAACCTTGTAGGATATCCTACTAGGTCACACTGTTTGATGGGTGGATATTTATCAAACTTGGTTGTAATCATATTATGTATACCTTGTTGAGTCTTGTGGTTCAAAAACTGTCAAATAAGGAAAAGGCATTGACAAACCTTTATACAAATTATAAAAATAACATTTTAAGCAACACTTTATTTCAAGTTCTATCAAATGTTATGTCATTTTGTAACAAAAACCATACAAGAAAATCAATGCAAAGGTATGTTCTTACAACTATTCAACTAATGCTATGATAAAGTTTATTCTGTCTTTGATTCAAGGCCACCGGCCCATAACAAAATGCATATATACTGACTTGAATATAAGCATATATGTACATACATTAATAATTGTTATCTGACAGAGTCGGAACAAAAAATAAAAATTAAACAGTTTTATATATAACTAAACAATGGTTCAAATGCAAACAAAGTGGTTACAAAGTTGACATACTACGAAGGGTGTGCTTGATCATAAGTATTACTTATCTTCAGTATATTAATACTATATTCTCATTATATTATATATCAGCTTACAAACAGCTAAAATTTCATAATTTCTTCCAGAGTTTAGTAAATTGTAAAATCTACCAACTGTAAAATGATTAGGTTGTATATTAGGCAAATAGAATGAGCGTATATCTGAGTACTTTTTACAGTCAAATAAAACATGGTGCTCATCCTCAAAAACAGCGATATTGTGGTTTAAACAGTATGTACAAAACCGCTCAGCTCTTGATATACCAAAGTGTCTTCCTGTTTCAATTGCAAATTTGTGACTAGAACATCGAAACTTGGCATAGCTATTCCGAAGAGAAAAAGGCAAGTCCATTAATACATATTTTTCAGTCTCTAATAAAGATTTAAAATGTTTATAGTGATCACATCTAGGAGAAGAGTCAATATGATTTCTCCAGTCTTGTTTAAGGCAATCTGATACTCTAAGCCTAAAACAATGTATAAAACTATCAATGTCTCCGATGTCTTGAGAAAGCCAAACAAGTCCAAAACCGTACTTACAAAGGATTATTCTTACTTCTGATGCCCATGTATGCCTACCTACTGAGTTAAGATCATATAACATAATATAGGTTTGTTTAGGAAACCTATTTGAACTCATTTGGAGTATTCTACACCAGTATTTGATAAAACGACTTACATAATCAACATAAAGAGGTAATCTGCCACATTCACCTATGACCATATCTGTGTTTGTCGAGCGTGAAACACCAAGAAACAATTTACAATAGTGCGTTTGAACACGTTCAATTATAGGCGAAAATTTAAAACCCCATATCTCTGAACCATAGAGTAGAATAGGTTTAACCATAGAATCAAACAATTTAAAACACTCATGAAAATGAAAATATCCATATTGTTTTTGATAATTTCTAATACAGACTATAGACTTTGTTGCTTGACATGCAAGTTTTCTTTGCGATCGCGACCATGACAATTTAGAAGTAAAAATTAGACCCATATATTTGTAAAATGAGGCTATATTAATCGGGCTTGTTCCATAATTCCACTGTTCTATGCATTTAACTGGTCCACCATTTCTGAAGACAACAATTTCAGTTTTGCCAATATTCAGAGCCATCCCAGAATTTTCACAAAATGTCTTTATCACATTAATTTGTCGTTGTAAATTGATAACTGTATCGGCAGGATTAGCAACGTCATCTGCGTACATAAGAGTTAATATTTCAGGGATGTCTTTAGTTACAAATATGCCGTTTGTACATGTGTTCCTGAGAAGTGTATTAAGGTCATCAATAAAGAGAATGAACAGCAACGGGCTGCTTATATCACCTTGACGGGTACCTTTAAGACCTGAAAAGCTCGCTGTTAAACCACCATTAGTTTTCACAGATGCCCTCATATTAGAGTACATAGATCTCAAAGCAATGAGGAATTTTCCATTAATGTCCTTATTCTTGAGACACGCGAAGAGTTTATTGTAAAGTAAACTATCAAAGGCCTTAGAAAAATCCACATATAATACATATATTCGACCACGCTTTTTTGTTAAATATTTTTGAATAATACCATTAAGGGTGAATAGATTGTCTATCGTTGAATAACCCTTACGAAAACCAGCCTGGGATTCGTCTATCTTATCGTTTGCTTCCGCCCACGTGTAAAGCCTAGCATTTAATACAGAGGAATAAACCTTACATACTATATTTATAAGGGATATACCGCGATAATTGTTGGGATCAGAGCGAGATCCTGACTTATGGAGTGGACAAATAACACTATCTGCCCAGTCAACAGGGAAAATGCCCGTTTTGAAAATATGATTAAACATTATAGTCATAATTGGGACAGTAATATCTTTACTTGATTTTACAAATTGGGATAGAATCATATCAGGCCCTGGAGATTTACCAACTTTAAGCTTATTAATAGCATGTAGTACCTCAGCTTCAGTTATATCGCGGTCAAGTATTGGATCGCTAGGTGCAGCGAACAGATCATTAATATCGACAGTATCATCTGAAGTTACAGGGGCTTCAAATAAATTGGAGAAATGGTCATGCCATTGCTCTTCTGAAATAGGGCATCTAGAACTCGCGTTGCTTGGGGATCTAGAATGACGTAAGATATTCCAAAATTCTTGTGGATTATTTCTAGAACTCACTAATTTATCTCTATTACGTCGTTGATATGCGAGTTTAAGACTAAGTGCATATGATTTAAATTCACGTTTTGATTGTTTATATAATGTTAGATCTAAATTGTCGTTGCTGATCCTAAACATGCCTTAATAAACGTTGTTTAGTAGATTTTAGAGTGTCACAGAGTCCGCCCCACCACGGAGGTTGTGACTGGATATACCGAAAAGAACGATTTACGAGCATTCCGCATTCAGAGGCGCTAGATATGTAAATATTTGTAAGCATATTAACAGCACTATTTATATTATGTGTGTTCATTTGCAGAATAATACTGGCATATATTAAATTCAATTTTAATGAGACTAGCTCAGCAAACCTGATTGCTTTACTGTCATCCCACCTATAATATTTATGACTTTGATTTTGTATGTTTATATGTTCTATTTCATCGTATGACAAATTATAATTCTCGGAGAGGGTCAACGACAATTTACAATTAATTGGAAAATGATCAGAATCATCCCTATCTAGAATGCTGAATGCTTTAACACAGCTAAACAGATTAGAGGAGATAATAATATAGTCGACAACAGAAGCACCATTGCCGGCTGTACATGTATAATTGCCTTCAAGGTCTTTAAACAATCTACCATTAACAATATGGACATCAAGCAAACAGCAAAGATCAGTAAGACTTGTACCATAATTATTGTGTTTTGTATCCTTGTTATTCCTATGCATTGAAATATCATCCCCATTATATGAGACATTACCAAATATATGTCGAAGATTATCATCAGGAACAAAATCTAAATAATCTTTAGTTCTAGCGTTAAAATCACCTGCTATAAATAAAAGACAATCGGGAAAATCAAGCTTTACAGTATTCAAATGGTTTTCTAATAGTTCAATCCCGTTTAAATCATTGTCATTATAAATACTGGAACCTTCAGGCGAGATGTATACAAACACAAGTATTATATCATAAAGGTCCTTCAAAAATGACTTATCAATACGAAGTGTAACATAATTGCATACATTTTCATACAAACGAGTAATGACTAAACTATCAGTAAATTTTCTCTTTACAAAAACACAATTGCCACCGCTATTTCTAAACGAAGACCCAGTTTTATTTCTTACTTCATCAAAGCAGCAATATTGCTGCAACAAGTCATTGAATTCACCAATATAATCACTCCAAGTTTCACTTAGATGTACAATGTCAAACTGTAAGAGAAAAGTTAACAGTTCATGGTTATCAGTATGTTTTTTCAGCCCAGCTATATTCCAACTTAAAAAGTCAAGATTTAATTTTGCCTGCAAAGACCCATCTGTATTGTCACTGTAGCTATCCGTGAAAATCGTGCCAAGATTCAATAGGCTTCGGCCGCTATCCTATTCCGGGTCGCTGTGGACGGAATCCTCGTGTTCGCGCTCCTCGCCTGGGTGGACGGAATCCTCGTGTTCGCGCTCCTCGCCTGGGTGAACACGCTGCTCGGATTGGTTGCGCTGACTATTCGGGAGTGACGTAGTTTGCTGTTGGGTAAGGTCACCATGTGTTCGACTACGTGTTGACCTTGTGTAGTATTTACGAATGAATTTAATGTCATTCGTGTTTTCATCATAGCAGTACACATTGCCATCGATAATCAGTTTATCATATCGCACAACGGCATATTCACCACGTTTTCGTGCTTCAATCATGCGCTTTCCTAATTCATAGCGATGTTTTCGGACTCGGGGCGAGAAATCTTCGTGTACCTTGGTATCTGATTGATTGTTCAATTTGTCGCGTGCAGCGCTAAGAACATGGTCCCTGTCTCTGGTCCACCCAAAGCGTACGAGAATAGTAGGATTAGTGTCGGTCCCACCTCGGGAAGTGCGCTGTGTATTTTCAATATATAATGTGTCAACATTTGGTAGGCATAGTGTATTGGATAAGAACCGACGAACCGTGACTTCGGTAGTGGACATTGATTCGTTTCGGTCGCCTGCACACCCATCAATAAACAAGTTTTTACGTCGTTCTTGATTTTCGAGCTTTTCAATTTATATTTGTACTTTCTCAGAAAGTATAACTTAGATCATTCATATATCTCTTAGTACTATCACTGGTTACAATCTACAACTCAGACATGATGTCAGGAAGATCCATCCGCCTAGGATGCTACCGAGCAAATTCACGTACAACATTGCAAATGTTAATGTCCATGCCCCTATGAATGGAAAGCAGGCGCAAAGCGGACAACCTGTCCTGACCCATTGATGATCTTAGTTTTGTCTTAACAAGTCCTAGGGCATTGATACTCCTTTCACACTTGCATTATGTGACAGGGAACACACATGAGATGGACAAAACAGTATAAAATTTGGGGTACAGCTGGGAATCACAATGTTCAACAGAACGCTGAAGGGTAGTAGGTGGGTCTGTTACACGCCGAATTGCGTCTTCTGGTACACATGTTTTTCTGAGGGCTTCCAGTCGGTTGAAGGGAGAGGGTCATGTTCCTTGCCAGTAAGTTGACCATGTTATCGAGCGTACACACTAGGGTCATTGGTAGATGTTTCTGAGGGTGCCGGAGATGCCGGAAAGCTGATATATAAAGTAATCGAAGATAATTAATGACTTCAAAGGTTTCAATAAATTTTCTTTTCATGAAGTTATAAAGTACAATTTTAACACAATCAAATTTTCGTACGTATGTCGCCGTAGTTTGTCGTCAACACAAAGCTCGTTATCACGCTAGAGGCCATAGTTAGTGTCTAATATGAATAAGTAATAAATATTGAATACAGTCAGTTTGATGTGGTTGATGTGTATTTAAAACTCGTTCAGCTGTTATAAGTTTAGAAAAAGCATCATAAAACTCTATAAATTAAGCTCATACAACTTGTTAGACAGCTCTTATTAGTATTGAATAAAGGATTGCCTTATTTAATACTCTTTGACTGCAATGTTACTCATGATCGGTCTGTTTATTTGTGTATGGCATTTGTTATATAATTGTTATTGGAAAATCGAATATTGTTATTCACTCTTTCCGAGGCTAGCAGTTGCCTCATATTTCACTACGACTGTACATGTACATATGCCCTCAATTATCTGTCAAAGCCATAACGTTGCAATATATTGCTGACTTTTGAAATATTTGTGCATAAATGTCAACCATCATACGACGACGTTTCGTGCCCTAACGGTTATGGTCACCCTTATTAGTTCAAGGTCAAATGTGACCTGCTTGAAAATATTTCCTTCATCGGCTATATATTTTCCATATATTAAGTGATTTCTTACAGTTCCTTTCAGTTTTTATTCAGTTTCTTTGGTTATCAGGTGAGCAATCTATGGTATTTGGCACCATTATGTGTCGTATTATATTGATGTGACCTGACAGAATCGATTAAAAATGGCTGAAGCAATAATACATTTATAATGATCAATATGATTTATGACCCTTCTTTAAACGAGTAAAAACTACAGGTTTAAGTAACAACAGAGTTTGGAAAAAATACAAGTCTATTAAACGTTAATAGTTGTAATTAATCATTTCAATATGGAAATACTCACCAACTTTTGCTAAGTTACACAGCCACGCCTTCAAAAATAATGTAAGCTTTCAAAGCATAATAACTGAAATTCTGATTTCTCACTTACTTGATCTTTTGAAGTGCGGCCATGTCAAATGACCGTTAGAAAATTTAAAAAACTTAAAAAAACGTTAAAAAACACCGTGTAAATATATTATATATTATATATAGTGTATATTGATATAACTGGTGTTTTCTCAAATGTTTTACCTTTTCTTTAAATACCTGTCTTGGCATCATCCATCCAATAGTCATTTAAACAAAATGGCATAAGTGGAAATATACTACAATGGATAGAGAGTTACTTGTCTAACCGTACCCAAAAAATATTTGTCGGCTCAGCAAAGTCGCAGTCATTAGAAGTCAATCCCGGTGTTCCCCAGGGCTCAGAATAAGGACTGTTGTTTTTCTTGATTTACGTTAATGATTTTGTAGAAAACTTTTAATTATTACCCGATTGTTTGCTGATGATACTTCATTATCATGTACCAAATCTGTATTAGCTGATCTCGAGGGTATTTTAAATCATGACCTTTGTCTAATTAACCTATGGGCAAAGCGTTGGCATTGTTGATTTTAATCCCAAAAAACTGAAGCTATTCTATTCACAGCACAAAAGAATATTCCCTTTCCCAAGTTAATGTTTGGTAATGTACCAGTAACATTTGTTGATGAACACAAACATCTCGGTCTTACGCTTAGCAGCGATGGTACACCAGCGTCGAAAATCCTCGGCGTTATGCGCAAAGTTAAGTATAAACTATCAAGAAATGTCTAAATCAAATACATTTCACACATTTGCGGCCATTATTAGAATCCGCGTGTGTTGTATGGGACGGTTGTACATTGTACGACAAGGAATTACTTGAAAAAATCCAAAATGAAGCTGCGTGTATTGTCTCAGGCCTAACCAGATCCGTCTCACTAAGAAACCTTTACACTGAAGTTAAATGGCCAAGTCTAGAAAAAAAGTTATCTAAAACTAATTAATATCTACAAAATGCATAACGGCCAGTGTCCCAATAACCTTACCAACCTTCTCCCACCAACAGTTCATGAACAATCCTCTCGTAATCTTAGAAACGCGAAAGACTACACTATTTAAGCAAGAAGAACTTTACTTTATTCGCGCGCGTTTACCATCTGCCATTAATCTATGGAATTCGTTGCCTATTGATATATGAAACATTGACAACATTTCGAATTTTAAAACTTCATTGAAACAATTATTTGATTTATGCGAAGATAATCCCCAATACTTTTACAGTGGGGATAGGCACTCATCAATTCTACATACCCGTTTAAGAAATAATTGCAGCAACCTTAACTCGGACTTATTCATTAACCATTTAAAAAACACTACCCTATGTGCGTGCAGAAATGATGCTAAAAATGTTGAACATTACTTCTTTCATTGTCATACATACCATTTGCAGCGTATAGCTCTATCTACTGCGCTACGATCGTTTCATCCCCTAAATTGTGAGATGCTCCTTTATGGTAAGCCTTCTCTAAATAATGAAAACAACACCATCATTTTTAACGAAGTTAAAAAATATATTATTACGACAAAGCGTTTCATTACTTAGCTAACTCTTCTTTTTTACATGTTGCTAAGTAATTAATATGTTACAGCAAATTCGTTTTGAAACGACACAGATTAATCCGTATACAGTTGAATCCAACACTACTGAAATGAGAATCAAATTTAATGGTTACCGGTGTAAATTATGAATGTCTTATGAAACAGACAAATTGCAAGATGTTCATATACCGAGCTTTCTTACATTTTACAAATGAGCATAAAAGCTGATGTAAGATTGTTAATGGGATATTACCCAATGAGCGACTGAAACGTGCACATACATGTTTAACCGCTCACCGATGTGTAGCCAAGTTACCGTGGTCTTTAAAATGTGCAAGGGGTTAACAAAGAGGATATCTTTTTAAATTAAGTTGACTTGAAAAATGATACGGATGTTAAGATGGCCCATCGATTTTGCCCCATATTTAATGAGACGTGTCTCTCGTTGAGTGAAGCTAGGCAAGATGGTTCCAAAATGGACACAAAATATATCTCACGTGGGATTCCGCTTAACGCTGTTCTTTTTTCCCCAAACGAATCAATAAGGTGGATAATATTATCGATAAAGAGAGAGTATTCAAATCGATTATGTGATTATCGGCCAGAACTAAAGGTAAAACCAAAGGTATTGATGTTACTCCTTTCGGTATGTTATCACGATTTTTACGCGATTAAAGACAGGTTATTGTGGCTGTATTTGCGGTTTTGTTACCAGTTGAGTAACTTTATCAAACAATGTAAGTAGCTCTTATATTTTCAAATGTATGTAAAGTGTTGTGTCTATTTAAGTTACGCTGTCAATTTTATGCTCTTTTAATACTTAAATTATTTACATCAACTTAAAAGATATTCATATTTTGATCAAATTATCGATATGAATATGGGTCATGCCGGGTCAAAAACAAGGTCACGGGGTCACTTAGTAAGTTTAAAACATCACAATGTTGTCCGCTCTCTAATTCAAGTAGTTTTCATCCAATCTTTACCAAACTTGGTCAGAAGTTGTATCTAGATAATGTCTAGGTCAAGTTTGAATATGGGTCATGCCGGGTCAAAAACTAGGTAATATGTTGTAAATATTGTCGGCTTACACTTGATTACGTTTGTCAGTAAATGTTCACTTGAATATTTGTTTTGATATTTTATAATCTTAATGTTAATATATTGATTTACTTGTATAAGAAGTCGTCTCTTATTTATACATAACAACGCAATGGATCCATTTTATCGACCAAAAGACTCGTGCCTAAGTTGGTCGGTAAGTTATGATTGCGCCTTCGCGTATGGGAAAGCTCATATTTGAACAATGAGATTTAATTCTCAATACGAGGGTGACTCTGTGGGCGTATAAATCAATGACTAGTATATTTCTAGTGATATCTTAACCCAAGCGTGCTATAGCAACCCAATAGAAAAAAAACTTCTTTATAATATTTTGTTTTCGCAATAATATTATACATCTTTTAAATATAAAAAATGCAATGCCGTCTGGAATTATAGCGTTTCTATGACGTTTACAAATATCAACTTATTTTTTAAACACCCAATACATTATAAATTGTTTCACAAGTTTGGTTCATTTAATTTTCATTTTTGAAATACTTACACTGAACAAATAAATTAATAAACAATTTCGTCACAACCAGCAAACATAGCTGATTTTTGCATAGCCCTCTAAGTTTTTGGAAGCATTTATTCCAGTTGTGTAATCTATTATCAACGTAATATAGAAAGAATAGCACACTACATTTTCATATTTAATTTGAACTTCTTTGAACTATTTCTTCTGCACATATAAATTTATATAAAACAATATATATTTTTTTTTCAAAAGTATATTAAAATATTGCATTCAGAGCTTTTCTTTTCTGAATATATATATATATATATATATATATATATATATATATATATATATATATATATACATATATATATATATATATATATATATATATATATATATATATATATATATAAGCATTCAATCCAGTATTGTAGTGTTTTGCTAAGTGAATATAGCATGTATACACAACTTACCATGTTCTCCAGTTGAACTCATGATAAATTGTGAATTATACGATATAACATGGCTAATATTGCTCGTTTTCAATAAAGAACGAGCATACACACCTTTAATTGGCTGCATAAGTAACATCATTCGGACTCAGACACATATGACACGGCCAAATGACGATCATTTTGAAGTACTGAAATAAGTCTATTGCAAGATATAACACTTTCATCCCACTATGTAAATGTGGATACCCAGCATATTAGGCCATCGCAAAATGCAATGTGCTCGGTTGCTAAGTCCTGATTGTTCAACTTTGTTTAGTAACAAAAGCGCTTTGATTCTTTTAAACTGCTACAATTGCAAAGCAAAATAGGTAATCCGCTTTCAAAGTAATGTGTAAGTCTACGAACGTGTTATATAAGGGTTACATGCGTTCGTTGTATCCACCCGTTTGTCTATGAAAAGTCAAGTAATACTAGAAACCATTTTTCTCTCTCTATAGATGCTCCATGATCATATCACTCTATTCCCACCGATAACAAATTACGTATCATATAAAATCAATTATTCCCGGGTGAAATTAATTATTCCTTAATTAAATAAACGTCTTGTTATTTCTTTTTCGTCAAAGACACCTAGTGATGGGCCTTCACATTAACTACCAATTACACAATCATTCTAACGAGCGCCTCCGATTAACATTATACCGGCTATTTTAAGAAGCAAACATACAAATATGTTTTAAAATCAATTTTTATTCATATTGAATTAGGTCACACAATAAAATAAAGAGGACTTTGGTGACTGGTAAAATTATTTGAATGTCAACAAATATAAAAGCGAACAGAACTTTACTCTTTATATTATCGACTAACATAAAAACTAAATTGTAAGACGGAAGGGTACGTTATCCCAACTATGAATTACACTATTCCCCACACCCACTATGAACGGTCTCTACACTTAATAACAAAAACGCTATAAATAACCCAGGGTTCCGAGAGACCTTCTTTTCACCTTCTGAGATGTACTCAGCTGGCTATGCCTTACGCACTTGTATGACCCCGCTCATATAAAGGTTATCATACAGACATACGAAATGTTTTATTGACGTAAACTTTACATTTTTTTTGTCATTCACAAATATTTAAACATATATCAACATACACTTATGTCAACGTTAACGTAATTGCATTTAGCTAAATATAATTTTGATCGCGTAAAGTTTATCCCATATATATAATTATATATTTTGTGTGATTTTTCACAAATAAACACAATATGCAACTGTTATAAAGAGTTTTGTTCGACTAATAAATACTGATGGTTAATAAATTGAATACAAATAATAAATTCGACAAACACGTCTTTGCAAATTACAAAATATGCAACTACAATATTAAAGTTTTGCGCCACAAATACATACATGTTTAAATGATGGATGAAATGAATTTAATTATTAAATTGTACATACAATATGGAGTATAAAACTATACACATAGTACAAGAGTACAAATGAGTAATAAAGCGTTTTTTTTTCAGCAAACAAGTACACGTGATAAATAAATTGAATATACATGTTAGATAGTACAAAAATGTGCGCTGTTTTAAGAAAGCTCGTCTAATATACAGATGACGAACGCGTCCAAAGTTGTCGCCGTAATCTCATGTTCCCATGTCAGTCAGCAAATATATCTGAGTACGCTATAGTTTGAAAAGTTATAAAAATATATTTCGGTTACAAATGATTACAACTGCATCTGTATTTTTAAAAAATGCACTACATCAATGCTGGTCTTCAAAGCAAAATAAATGATACCACTCCTATATAGGACAGTATGTCAATTCAAACGAAAACAATCCTATCATCTATGCGCTAAAGACTGATACCCACATCTGGCTTCCAAATGACGATTAAAAAATTTCATTCGCCTTACACAGTTGAATGTTACAATACAAAAAAGTGCATCTCATATTAACGCTTTTAAATAAGTGTTGTTTAAAAAAAAAATAATTTCTCACTTACCATTTTCTAAATCTATTCAATTGATATTCATTAAATATGAGTGAATATTACAGCAGTGTGTAAGTGAGTGTAAACGATAATATACAGTATGGCTTCTCCACGTTATTGTGCTTAGCAAATAAACTATAACGACACTGACATGGTGTTCTTTCTATCCAAGCATTTGCCTCTGTATTTATAAACAATAAAAAATGCGCAAAGAACAGATGACAGCATACAATAAATCATACAAAAATTTAAAACGTCGCCATTATGCTTCCCGTGACGGCTTTGTCAAGGTTATGCTTTATAAAGCAATTTAATGGGGTTATTGTTCGAAACTTCGCACCTGAATTAAAATAGCTTATCCCATGGTCCGGTATTGATTGTACATTAATAAACATTTTAATTTATCATAATGAATTACTATTATATCACGCAACGCTTTACACAAAAACAGAGGCGATATGTTGGTATATTTAATATTTAATTTTAGCGCAAGTTGGCAGTATGTCGCATGCAAAACGTAAAATGGTAGGAATTGTTCCATGATAAAAAAACACAACATTTTTCAGGTTAACCTTTTCCCGGAAACGTAACCGGTCGTTTCGACAGGTTAACCGAATAACCTCTTGCATATGGACAGAACAGAACAGAACATAACAGACAGTTTATTAAGACTTATACAAATGTACATCGTCTTAATACACAAAATATAATACACAATATTGTCACGTGTCTATATATTACAATGTATGAGTTATAACAATATACAAAATGTAATATAACAATTTGAGACAAAGTATATTTAACAAAGAAGAACGACTTTACATTACCGTAGTTAAATATATATCGTTTTACTAGCAGTAAGGAACTTCTTTAGTTTTCGCTGGCAATATTATTTGTGATAGAATGTCTTACGGCCAGAGCTTCCTTCATATATTTACACAAATTTATAATTTCAATTTTACAAGTTGAGTTAATAAAGTATGGTACTTAAAAACTGATGGATTCACATAGTAAACATTTTTTATATATTTTTGTCTTAATTGCTGGAAACATGGGCATTTACATTTAAAGTGAAATTCAACCTCTATGTCCCTTTGATCACAACATTGACACTATCTTTCATTACGGGGAATATTATTACGTGCGTATCTTCCAGTTTGAATTCTTAAAGGGTGGGCAAAAGCCCTTAGTTTAAGAAAGTATGAACGCAAACTTTTAGGCAGTAAATCTAAGTAAGTTTCGTATTCAAGAGTTATTTTGAATATTCTATCCATATCTATAACAGAAATATCGTTCATATTGCCAAACCATTCTTGTTTAAAAGCATCTACAATTCTACATTTTAATTCACATAAAAACGACTTTGCATTAATCATATTTGCATTTTCGAATATATATAAAAATCCATAATCATTTAATAACTTTTTCACATTCGAAACCCAATTTTTATACCCTTTATCACAATCATTTATCTCCTGGTTATACACAGTTTTTATGATAATATTTTCACTATTAACAACTTTAAGCCAATATTTTACAATACGAACATATATATTTACATACTGTGGGTGTCTACCTAATTCACCATATACCGTTGCATTACATGTATTGCTTTAAACATTTAAAAACCTTTTACAAAATTTTAAGTGGATGCGTTCAATATCTTTGAATTTATTAAAACCCCATATCTCTGATGCATAATTTAAAATAGAGCCAACAAAGGCATCAAACAGTTGACACAATATTCTAGGTTTTAGATCATACTGTTTGCATTTATAAAGCAAAGTATTCATAGCCTTAAGGGCTTTACCTACTAACTGCTGCTGGTGTAATATAAAACTACCAGTATAATTAATAACAGTACCCAAATAGTTAAAATTATCAACGACTTCTATAGTTTCCCCATTATATCTCCATGTCTCATCTCGGCGAATTCTACCACTTTTCCGAAAAACCATTATTTTTGTTTTGCTAGTATTAACATTAAGTCCCCATGAGTTACAATAAAGGTAAAGGTTCCCTAAATGAGATTGTATTTCTTCGGGTGATTTACCCAAAATCGCCATATCGTCTTCAAACAACAGTAAAATTAAAATTATATCTTCTATATTTAAACCAGAATTGTAAAAAAAGTTCTAAGTCCTCGACAAACAATGAAGATATAATAGGAGACATTACCTCCCCTTGCCGTAGACCAACGGCGTAGCTAAAGTATTCAGAGTATGTCGAGCATGCTTTTACACATGATTTGACATTTTCATACATATTTTTAATTATTCGTAATATTTTGCCTTGTATACCGGATTTGTACATTTTTAGCCATTATGCATTGCGATATATGCTATCAAAACATTTAAGCATATGTTGTACAACTGACATAAGAATATACATTGCATCAACGGTTGAACAACCTTTTCTAAATCCGAATTGTGCATCCGAAATTTTGCATTATTTTTGCAAAATAATTCAATGCATTTGTTTAAAATAGTTGTAAATAGCTTAGAAAAACAGCTAACAAGGGTTATTCCTCTATAATTATTCACATCGTCCTCGGGGCCTTTTTTATGCAATGGTATAATTATACCCTCTGTCCACTTTTCAGGAAAATAGCCCGAGGTTAAAATACTATTAAAAACATCACGCAAATGACTGGATAAGATGTCAATGCACTCAATAAAGTATTCGTTTAAAATACAGTCACCACCAGACGCTTTATTACGCTTCAAGTGTTTACATGCATTTCATACCTCATTTACCGTTATTGGTTGGTCTAATTCTGGAAAAGTACAATTTTCAATATCAAAGTCATTGTTCGAACAAAAAAAATCTGCCTTTGCATTATGATTGTCCGAATTAGTATTACTTAATTTTTCAAAAAACTCTTTAAATACATCTAATGGAATTTTGTTGCAATTACTTTTATTTTTTGATTTGAAAATTTTCCAAAAATCTTTCGGCTTTTAACTTTTCACACATTCAATTTCTGCCATTTTACGCTGATATACAATATTTTTCTTTTTCATAATTAATTTCTTATAAATACTTTTTTTTCGCACAACACTTTTCTATTTAAATCGGTCATGTTAAGGTTAAAATATTTTAAAGCGTCATGGTAGTGATTTTGTGCAGTAATACATTCGTTGTCAAACCAATCTACATGCTTTAAACTACTGTCAGTATTGAATGAATGTTTATTACTGTACTTGTACGATTTTGAGAATAGCTCATCCGCTTCACTGCGAATTGTGGATGTGAATTCATCTATAATGGAGTTAATTGACAATTGGCTCGAATTATCAATACTTATAACAATATCTTTACAAATAGGAAGTTTCGAAATAATTCTTGAGCGAAATTCATCTCTACGCGAACTGTCCCATTTATATTTGACATCGGTGAATGTCTCGTAACTAGGTAGACAATTATTACCAAACAATGAAAAGTGCAACGGAGCATGATCACTCCACTCGTTAAAGTCGCCAACAGTAAATTGTGATATCAATGGAAAGTTGCATACATTCGTCAATAAGTAGTCAATGGCAGATGAACCGTTACTTGAAAAGAATGTTTGTTTACAACTGTCACCTATTCTTCCATTGACAAAACGTAAAGTGGTTGATTTACATAAATCGAGCAATTTAATCCCATGATTATTGTGTATTGTATCAATAGAGGCCCTAACTGAGGAGTGGTCTGGTATATAGTCAAAATCGTCAAGTACAGTATTAATTGAGTTATATACAATAAAATCACATTTATTACTGATTCTACTATTCAGATCTCCTGTAACAAAGACACTACCAAGTTCAGAATAACATGAAACATCATTTTGTAAAATATCAAAAAGATCCACGTTAATGGTATTATAAACTGGAGAATCTTCTCCCCATACATAGCTTCCACATATATACATATCATTATCAGTATTAAAACAATCATGTTTAAGTTTTAACCAAATAATAGTGTCATGATGGTTACGAACAATTTCGATGCCATCTTCCAGATGGTCTTTAAAGTAAATAACAATTCCACCGCTGCATCGCCGTGCATTCATGTGTTGAAATTTTCTAAAAAAGTTAAAAGATTGATAGCCATTGATTGTAATGTAACTAGAAGCTTTGGCCCATGATTCAAATAAGAAACATATATCAGAAGAACATAAAATATTTACAAACTCAGCACTAGATTTTTTACATTCACTCAGTCCATGTACATTCCATGATAGTATGGATATCTCACTGCCTTCGTGCCTCTACGCTCGCACCTTGTTTCCGTCGATGTAAAGAGTATCGAATACCAGGTACGCACGCTTACCCTGTCGCCTTGCCTCCTTCATCTTAGGCACTTATTTACGCCGTTTTTCGATGATGTCCTGTGGAAATTGTTCGAACACACGGTGCACAGCCCCATCTAACTCTTTCCAGCACTTTCGAACGCTCTCTCTGTCCTTGACATATGTAAATTCTGCCACTATATTTCTGACCTTGCCAGAAATTGGTGAACCCGGTAAACGGTGCACCCTTTCGAACTTTATGGAGTCCGCAACGTCACGAGCTACCTTACAGGCGTCATGGAGGTGCTGGCGAAGCCTCTTCTCTGTTGTTTCCGGTGGCTCACTTCCATTCAAATTGTCCTCCGAAACCCCCGTGAATATTATATTATTGAGCATTGACTGCGACTGGAGGTATGTTACGTTGTCACGCAGGGTATCCCTCTGTTTCTCCGGCTCCTGTACCCGCTCCGACAGCTGCGCCGCGTGGATGTCCGCCCCGTCCACCTTGTCCTCAATACGTGTAACGAGCTCGTCTACCTCCCTTACTCGATCTTCTACAGCAACCCAAAGTTTATTCAAATCTTTCTCCATGTTACACATTTTCTACTCGATAGAGTCTATGCCGCCCATTTTCTTTTCTACAGATTCAAGGCGATCACTTACATTTTCATGAGTGTCATTAAATCCCGGATTGTTGGGTCAGCATTATTTTCCACCATTGCAGCACTGTCACAAACCTGTTCAAATACACTACTTTCTAAATTATCCTCACCATAAAGCATTATTGCTTTAGTTTCATGTGTATGTTTGTTTCAAATATTGCCACACAGGGAGCTTATTAATGCCATGGACTGTTAACTCTGTGTGGTTGAATTGGTTTTGTTTGTTTCGATGAAAAGTATTAGACTTATTGAGCGTTATCACTCCATTTTTAGGCGTTGCAAGTCAGTCGTTCCCAACTTGCACAAGTACAATTACACTTCATAAACATTACAGTCCAGCATACATGTTGTACAAGTAATGTATGAAAGCTCGACGAACACTATGTATGCAAAATAATTCTTTAATAGATCGTATTTATCACTCAACTAATCAACAATGATAACTAATCCCTATGTAAAAACAATGTTTACTGTTATATTCAAATGTGCAATAACATTATTCGTATACCAATACAGGATTTGGGATCACTTTAATATGAATGATTCTAAATAATGGTCCTAACTTTGCTAGTGTATGTCTAGATCCGTCGCAACAGGTAATCTTTCTAAATATATGTGAATAATGCGAATAAATAATTAAAATCGTATTACTAGTATATCTAGTATATCTGTTCTTAAATATTCATTTTGTCATATTACGTGAAATCGTATTGCTATTATTTGTAACATATAGTAAGTTAAGATTTTGCTAATTTGTATATTTCCTCATGATTATTTGTATACCCTAAACACGTGTACGCTTTAATTAAAATTATAATCTGTGTCATGTTTACTATGCAATTTGATGTTAAGATTTGGACGGAAATGTAAGTGTCATCAATGTGCTTACCCATCAGTGTTGACGGATTTTAATTGTGTCGTTCGCGGTTATTATTATATTATATTATATTATATTATATTATTTTCAATTCATTGTTTTATTTAAGTCTCATCCATTTCATGTTCATCATAATTATATAGCATTAAAACACACATAAAACATGAAAATGGCCATTCTACATAAGAATTATAAGAGACTATGAAGAGTTAAATATTGCGTATTTTCCACATACTTGTTCTCTATATACATATTTACGTTAAAAGGTTAGGTTAAAAGTTAGGTTGCCATTGCAAATCTATAATTAAAAACTGACATAAGATAAATTGACGTAAAATACTGACACTGCGAAAAGAGGCACTAACGCGTTTAATATAAAATTGTTTAAGATATCAATTATCATTTCTGACCAGGTCGGACATTAACTCATTAGCAATGGTTACCCACGCTTAGATTAAAACTAACAGACACTATTAACAAAGACCATATTTACATAGCTTACAATTAAAACCATATCAGTTAAAAATGATAACTATGACACCCCAACCCCCCCTGAACAGTGACTCCAGAATGATAGAGACATAAATAGCAGAACAGAAATCCAGTTCATACTTCTTCCCCAGGAATCAGTAACCCTACCCAGTTTCCCATAACAATATGTGTGACATAATACAGGATTGGGTATCCTCATTCTGGGTGCACACCATTTAAGGAAGTTATTTTGCACTACCTAGCATGTTGCAAGTGTGGATATAACAATGAGAAGGATAAAATACATGTAATCCAAAATAGGTCTCATTACAGTTCTAAACCTATTTTGAGAAGATGTATTTTTTTCCTTTCATGAAGAATAGAATAGCAGGTTTTGGCTGATAAGTACATAACATTCTCTTTAGTAAATATGTATTTCAATTTTTCACAATCTGACATGGCATGACTATCAGGATTTGCACTTAAATTATCCATTAGCATTTTCCTTGCATCAACATACAACGGACAGTGAAAGAGTACATGTATTTTATAATCGATCTTATCTGTACAATGGAAACAAGTTATGTTACATTGCTCAATATTTTCAAACCGGCCGGTCTCTAACCTAAGCGGCGCCACAACACATCTAAACTTAGTTAAAGCACTTCTATAATTGAATGGTATTTTACGCTAATATATTCTTCAGTACCAAAATCTACTTTAAATAGTTTATATGTTCTTAATTTATTTCTTCCTATGCCCCTTTGTCCAGATTCTCTATTAATTTTTTTTTCCATTCAACAGTTTTATTTTCTAATAACTAAGATTCTATATCCTTTATAACATGTTTACTATTACCTAATGGTGTATCTACAATATCAGACATATTACGATCATTTAAACACACCTTTAATCTTGTGTACACATTTCGAACAGTTACTGATTTTGTCCAATTATACATTTTCTTGCTAATTCTAGATTCATCCATATTCACATTTCTCAAATGCTGTCTACAAACAGATCCTAATTGTTTAACTATTGGTGGTGTCCAGCCCATTTACCCAAAACAGCCGCATTTGCTGTGTATTTACCAACACCAAAATAGTACCGCATAGCTCTATTCTGAACTGCGTTGATGCATGAGTAGGATTTATCTCCCCATATTGGCGCACTATAATTAATTATGGGCCATACCATGGAATCAAACAGTTTTGTAAAGGTTGAACACTGGAAGCCACCAAAAACTTTACATTAAGAAATTACTAAACCCAGAGCTCTAGAAGCAGACATAGCTACACTTTTTGCTATTTCATGGTAGTCTAAGTGCTCATTTCAGATAACACGAAGGTATTTATAACAATGTACAATTTCTAAGTTCATACCAGCAATGATAAACACATGTTCAGTTTTTAAAATACTTTTTGGTCTGAAATGAACAATCTTTGATTTTTCACAGTTAACTTGCATTTTATTTCGTGAACACCAGGCAGATAAAGAATCTAACAACAGTTGGAGGCCAACAGCATTTTCTGCGAGCAGAACTACATCATCAGCAAAAAGGAGAATACGTACTTTTTGATCATCTATGTCAATACCTACTCCTAGGTTAGTCAAAAAAGATATCAAATCATTTATGTAGAGATTGAAAAGCACAGGGGACAAAGGACAGCCCTGCTTCAGGCCATATTTGACGTCGAACCACTCTGAATCGAACCCATTTATCCTTACACAACATTTCACATCACTGTATAAAGACGTCATGGCTTGAAGCAGGCGGCCCTGTAGTCCCTCATGCCTTAATTTCTCAAATAAAACAGCTCTATCAATCATGTCGTACGCTTTCCGATAGTCAATAAAGGCTGTGAAAGTTGATAACTTTTTCAATTTTCTTGTTTCAATTACATTTGTCAAAGCATGGATATGATCAATAGTGCTATTTTCCTTAATAAACCCATTTTGTTCATCATGAATAACATTTTCTATTGAACACCATTGTGCGATACGATTATTTAATACACTACAATATATCTTATACATAGTAGGGGCGAGTGTAATTCCACGGTAAGAAATAGGATCTCTCTGATCTGCCGTTGACGACTTGGGTATAGGCGATATAATGCCTTTTGACCAAGCACTAGGCACTATACCAGTAATAAAACATCTATTATATAAACTATGCAACATAACCAGAGCTCCATCATTCTTTAACAACTCACTAGGTATTTGATCATAACCAGGAGGTTTTCCAGATTTTGCAGCTAAAATACATTTAAGAACCTCTTCAATATGTATCATTCTATCCAAAACAGAGTCTTCATCTAAATTACCATCAGGAGTTGAACAATCAAAATTATTATTATTACTGTTACTATTATCGATTGTGTCCTTTGGGTTAAGAAGCATTATATTATATTATATTATGTTATATTATATTATATTATTAACCAGGTTTTCCGAAGGAAAAAACTGGTTATTAGATTGGCGAATGCGGGCGGGCTGGCTGGCGGGCTGGCTGGCTGGCTGGCGGGCTGGCGGAATAAGCTTGTCCGGGCCATAACTATGTCGTTCATTGTCAGATTTTAAAATCATTTGGCACATTTGTTCACCATCATTGGACGGTGTGTCGCGCGAAATAATTACGTCGATATCTCCAAGGTCAAGGTCACACTTTGAGTTCAAAGGTCAAAAATGGCCATAAATGAGCTTGTCCGAGCCATAACTATGTCGTTCATCGTCAGATTTTAAAATCATTTGGCACATTTGTTCACCATCATTGGACGGTGTGTCGCGCGAAATAATTACGTCGATATCTCCAAGGTCAAGGTCACACTTTGAGTTCAAAGGTCAAAAATGGCCATAAATGAGCTTGTCCTGGCCATAACTATGTCATTCATTGTGAGATTTTAAAATCATTTGGCACATTTGTTCACCATCATGGGACGGTGTGTCCCACGAAAGAATCACGTCAATATCTCCAATGTCAAGGTCGCCACGACTAAAAATAGATTAAAAAAAAAAAAACTTACAAAGGGGGTTAATTTTTTTTGGTCATTTCAAAAGTTCAGTTTGAGTTTTCTCCCTTTATCAGATTTTTTTTTCACAATGAAAACCTGGTTTTGTGACAATTTTGTCCCTTGTTATTATTATATTATTATTATTATTATTATAAAATCTTGCTTCCACAACCATTGTGTCATTGTGTCTTTTTCCTGAAAGTGCATTGCGGTGATCTTTATATTAAATTGCATGAACGACGAAATGAAGTGCTACAAAATGTATTGTTTCATTTAAATAATGCCTTCAAAAGCTACTATTATGTTGTTATGCAGTTCACAAAACCGATGAGGAATAAACAAGATATTAAATTTGAATTTTACGTAATTTACGTTTGTTTTAATTAGAATATCATAAATATCTAAATACCAACTGTAAGCAACATACAAAACTGTTGCAGCTGAAAATTGTCTTTAAGTTTATTTCCTCAGAAAGTTTAATTGGTGTACATTTATGCATGTGTACTGATGATGTTATTTCATAATATTTCACGCAAAATTGTGATGTGTTCATTCCTTTTTGTCATAAGTTAGTATGTTCAATTAAACATTTTTTCGCATGATCAAAATTTATTATTCGATTCCAGCATTTATAAAGATCGCAGATACTGAACCTTATTTAATTAATACAGGGTAACATTAAATTGATATTTTATAACGTATAAACAAAATCTGAATATGACACATTTGGAATGTCGGTTGTATAAGTGTTGTTATTAATGGCATAGTTTTTTGTAAAGTAGGCAACTGTCTAGGATTCTGTACGATTTTGTATTCCTTTCATAATTTTAGATAACAAGTGGAATGGTATTTTGAGAGCTCAAACGCGGCCATCTGAAGAACCAGGTATACTAAAACAAATCAAAGAAAATACGACTTGTTAAGTATGTGATGTGTTTGTGATACATAAACCACTGTTTTATTTGTGTTTCGTCGTCATCTCAGACAACAACTTTAAAGTAGAGAATGTCTCTTAATTATTTTTAAAAATAAAAAATCTTATTTAGAAGCACGCTTATACACAAACTCGATGAAAAGAAGATGACTTTGGCATTTCTCAATAATTAAATCTCAAAAAAAGACGTATATGGGTTAATGTTTGCAATGATACGCTATTGCAGAGATAACGTTATAAATTAATTAATAAATGTTTTAGTGTAATATTAAACTGTCTTGCATTTTTTTGAATTAGTGAAAATTGTTTCAATTGTTCTGCATGAAGGCCATAATTTGACACAATATTAATCAACAATTTTATGTTTAAAAACACTGGCAAGAAATAAAAGAAATAAAAATTGTTCGGTAAATTGCTGGTTTCTGTAGATTGTTGAGTTTTATCTTCAACTCGTGATCTTAGAACATACACTTTTTTCTAAATGGTTATGAATTTAAAACTCCATTGTCTACCAAAATAAAAAAATAGCTTCACATGAAGAGGTCGAGTAGATATCAATCAATTAAGTTATGTTTCAGATGTAAACTACAAAAGAAAAAGATCGTCAAGACGTCGTGAGACAGGTACGAATAAGCTGACATATATTTTAAAGTTCCATCGAATTTCAATGTTAATTGATTTGTTTTGTTAAAATTTCTAACTGAAACCATAAGATGTTTTATTGTGGGAAGATTCGAATATATAATAATTGTCTCTTAATTTATTCCGTTAATGCAGGCTTCACAAACATAATGTACATTCTCCACCAACATTTTGCTTGGTGGCTTTCCAATAATCCCACATTGGGATATAACTCATAATGTAAAGTGTAATGTTATGCAATTAACCGCACGCAGAAACTAGTATGTGTAGGAAATTAAACAATATAAATGTGAGCAGTTTGCTGTCTTGGAGTAAACGGAATAACTATTAATAAAGAGTATTTATAGTGCGTATTTTTTCACATTCTATGTTAGTCTAACCGAGACTACTTAGCCTGATTTTAATTAGTAACAGTAACTAAACACACTATTCACAAGTTTATCTACCATAACGCACTGTGCTTTGTAAGATACGTATACACACGTATGATAATTGTTGAGCAATGGTAAAGTATAGGGCTACACTCGTGTAATATTTTTATTATCCTCACGCTTTTCGGAGAAACAGTGGGGATTATGTGGTTATCTCCGCAGTCCGTCTGTCCGTCTGTCCATCCGTCCTGGTCAATATCTCCTCCTACACTTTTAGCACTAGAACCTTGAAACTTACACACATGGTAGCTATGAGCATATGTGCGACGGTGACAGCGACGAAATTTTAATAAGACCCCTGGGTCAAAAGTTATCGGGGTTGGGGTGGGGCCGGGTCAGAGATTTTCCTGCGACCGCGATTCGAAAAAGGCTCATTACTACTGTGTCCCTTCAGATATTGGTTTCATATTTGGTATGCATGTGTATCTAGACAACACCTTTACATGCGCATAAAATGTCTTACCCCTGTGACCTTGACCTTGAACTTGAGGTCAGCGTTCAGGTTTCGAAATCTGCGACCGCGATTCGAAAAAGTCTAATAACTACTGTGTCCCTTCAGAAATTGCTTTCATATCTGGTACGCATGTTTATCTGGACAACACCTTTTCATACGCATGAAATTTTTTAACTTGGCGTCCGCGTTCAGGTTTCGAAATCTGCGACCGTGATTCAAAAAAAATCTCATTACTACTGTGTCCCTTCAGACATTGCTCTCATATTTGGTATGAATGTGTATTTGGAAATGCATGTGTATTTGGACAATACCTTTCCATGCGCATACAATTTTTACCCCTGTTACCTTGACCTTGAACTTGAGGTCAGCGTTCAGATTTTCCGAATCTGCGACCGCGATTCGAAAAAGGCTCATAACTACTGTGTCCCTTCAGATATTGCTTTCATATTTGGTATGCATGTGTATCTGGACAACACCTTTCCATGCGCATAAAATTTTTGACCTTGGGGTCCGCGTTCAAGTTTTGAAATCTGCGACCCAGATTAAAAAAAGCTCATTACGTCTGTGTTCCTCCAGGTATTGCTTTCATATTTGTTAGGTATGTGTATCTGGACAAGATCTTTCCATGTGCTCAAACTTTTTGACCCCTGTGACCTTGACCTTGAATTAAGGGGCCGTGTTTACATTTTGAATTCTTTTATGTGGTTATTTCTGCCGTCTGTCCGTCCGTCCTGGCCACCATCTCCTGCTACACTATTAGCACTAGAACATTGAAACTTACACACATGGTAGCTATGAGCATCTGTGCGACAGTGCACTATTTGGAATTTTGATCTGACCCCTGGGTCAAAAGTTATGGGGTGGGGCCGGATCAGAGATTTTCACTCATTTTTTAAAGATTATTTTACATTAACTTCTTCATTTCTACACCGATTTACTTAAATTGATACTGAACATCTCTTATGACAATACGGTCAATCTCAACTATGAATGGCCCCATTACCAACCCTGGGGCGCCCTTGGGTCAAACATGCGGTGTGGGGATACGCGTCGGCCTCTGCCGCGCCATTTCAAGTTACTTTAAGTCGCAGGTTCGAATCAAGCTAGCGTTAGGTATTTTCATAATAAAAATATGTTTATGTTTACTAGTTTTACTAAGTAATGGTTAACAAAACGAACTGCTCTGCCACTGACGCTACATACCAAGCAATTTAAATGTATGATGAAACGAAAAGGAAGCTTTACAAATATTTGTAAAACTTTCTTCGTAGACTGGGTCTTTGCCAAAAGAATTATAAGAATTCTATATCAATACACTTATAATAGAAACAAAATTAACAGTACAAGAAAAGTGTATATATTGAAAAAAAGAAGAACATCTCACAACAATTTCTAACGTAACGGTTTAAAATAAAACGCAAACATATGCATGCATCACATTCATTTGTGATTTTAACTCAAGCGAGCGAAAATACATTGATTGTATCTATCTTCATTAATACTTCTCAAATATATGTTTTAAATACACTCTGCTGATTATCTTCACCTTATCTATTCGTCTTCATGTGTTTTGTGTTAAAACTGCTATAAGGACGGTAAAGTCATTTATGTCGGATTACAAAATAGAACAATTATTTTATATTTACCCTGAGGCATCATATTATATTCATGTTTTCTTTTAAGAGTTTCATTGTATCTCTGGAATAAGTATATCAACATTTGTGTCGAAACCGCGTATAAACAGCAAGTGTTTAACAGCTGATAACCAATACATAATCAAATTTCTATGCTCGGAGTGTTTCGATTTGATTTCCGGAAATATGACATATGCGCAAAAATACTGCTTAAGCGCCATGGTCGGAAATATTGAGACAAAGGCCAGTTAGTTTCAGCTCAGTTGTAGGCTTTATAAGTATTGTTTCTGCAATATATCTCACTGGAAATGATAGGAAACGATTAGCCGTATGACTTATTAATGGGTTTAACTCAAACCAAAGCCAATTAACGTTCAAATTATTTTCTTAATTTAAAGCAAGACATTTTTAATTTAATTCATTATCAAAGATGTATCATATATATGTGTTTTTTTACTTAATGATGTATTTTTTCTTTATAGTAACAAAGTCTATTTTAAACTTACTATCGAATGACACAAGATCGCTGATAAAAGTTGTGTAATGTGATGTTAATATGTAGGTGGAGCTTTTTGTTGGAGAAAATCCCAGTTATGTATGCTATTTATACTCTGAAATACTGCCATTTGTACATCACACATAAATGCCAGACACATAAATCATTGTGCCTTTAACAGGGTCTCAAACGGAATATTACACTTAAAAGCAAGTTCTAGAAAATGAAACAACACAATTAAATGATAACAGTGGAATAAAACAATAGAATGGCCTAAATGTGGCGTTTTCCAGTAAGATATATTCCAAACGAAATAATTATTAAGCAAGAAAGAATGCTTTGTCGCCTTATACATAGCTGATAGTTACCAAGCAACTGCCACGATAAAATTCAAGATGGCTTTAGCTGCTTTTACAGCAAAAAGGTTTTTATTTTAAATAGAGAAATCTGTATTTTGTTTGAAAACCAAGTTTTACTTTTTTTGTATGATCAGCATATTTGCATGTTTGCTTCATAAGTTCACGATTTTCTTTTGAAATAAAAGCTGTAATTCACATTCATTTTGTCTCATTTTCTGTTAAGTGTGATCTGTAAATGCAGTGTTTGAATATCACATGACTTCACTTGTTTCCCGTGTCCGAAGTACGAAATTTAAAATCAATTTTACTTTCGAGATGTCTTCTAAAGCTCCACTTACATTTAGCAAATAGGGGATGAGAATCGTGTTAATCGGAATTATTCAATAAGATCGACGTGGTGTGATTAATACGTACGACATTGTAGGTTGTGCAAGATCCTGTAAATATTTAATGATTAGAAATCTGAAGTCAAAACAATATTATGACAATCATGTCAACAATTTTAAATTGTAGATCTACATGAAGCTATTTTTTCATAACTTATTACTATCATATACGACAATTTTAAAGAGAGCACGTAACTACTTATTAAGGTGTTTGTATTGATGAAAAGTGTTTGATAAAGTTTTGTATTCAAGTTAATATATATATATATATATATATATATATATATATATATATATATATATATATATATATATATATATATATATATATATATATATATATATATATATATATATATATATATATATATATATATATAGTTTTCTACTTATGTTATATACTTTAATCTTATATGAAACGAACATATTTAGGGTCAAAATGTTTTACAGCAAACAATGAAAACTATAAACATATGTAAATATTTGTACATATACATATATTTTACATATTAAGTGCGAAGAACAGAAGGCAGAGGTTCCCGTGTTTTTTTATTTAAAAAAAGCAAACGTTATTATTATAATATTTGATTTTGACCATTTCTTGAACTGATAGATCCATGATGTGATCTAAAACATATTTTGGTGAGCAATTAATATTTATATTTGGAATATCATTTGGTAAATCTGGTTAAATTAAAAAAATAGCAAAATATATGTTCTGTGAATATCTTGTCAAAAAGAAATGAAATACTGGTATATCGATGCTACATGTGTATTTGTTTAAGCTCGATTTCATTCAAAGCTTTTGGCTTATAGACACATTGTCGAGGCCATTTCCTAATAAGAACAAATACTTTGCGTCCTAAATGAGCAGATCCAGAGAACATTCTTAAAGTGGATCAAACCCGGGACATCTTGAAATAAAAAACCAATATATTGATGCTTTTGTGTAGTACGTATATCTATGTCTATGTCTATCCATCCATCCATCCATCCATCCATCCATCCATCCATCCATCCATCCATCCATCCATCCATCCATCCATCCATCCATCCATCCATCCATCCATCCATCCATCCATCCATCCATCCATCCATCCATCCATCCAGCCATCCATCCATCCATACATCCATCCATCCATCCGTACATCCATCCGTACATACATCAAATCAGCCAGCTAGCCAGCCACTAATCCATCCATTTATCCATCCATCAATTTATCCATTCATCCACACATTCAAAACCCATCCAGAAATACAACCAAAGCAAAACGTTCCTCCAAACCGTCCATCTATCCGTTGAATAAAAGTTATGCTTGTTTTATTTCAGACAGCAAATGCATTAAACTACGTGGTGACAAACAGCCTTCGGAAAATGAATCTGGTAATCTTAATACACTGATAGAGAACACAATATAGAATACAATATCACTTTTGTCTTCTTTCTGTTTAATCATATGTCCATATTTAGCAAATTGATCTAAGTCTCATGTGCGGCCGTTAATTTCGACAAAACGATAATGCCATATTTATTGCCTCTTCATAATTAATATGCAAAGTAAAACAAATACGTTTTTACAGAAACTCAATGCAAAACGCATTTCAATTTACTAATATTCCATACGAACATGAAAATACATGCACAGATGACGTCACATTAGGTTTATGGCATTGTTGGCGTACTTTGCAATTTAAGTAGCATTGTAGACGCTATTATTGCTTGACGGTTAAAATAATGTGATGCAGTTAATATATTATTTCATTTAATAAATTATTCATATGTAATGAATGTAATATGTAGCTAACAACACGGCTACGGTTTACGACGGGTCAGTATTACGACACAATCCCGGGCATCGACGCTCGAGCTGTGCCCCTCGGACCAATACGTACGAAGGGTGGCCACTAGAGGCCAATTGCGAAATAATGTCGAGTAGTAACATATGATTTAAAAAAATGTTGATGCACCAACTGATTTCCTTTTTTGTTTTATGTATTAATATCCCGGTCTTCAATCAATATTATAATTCGATACATTTTAACATGGAGCCAGCTGTTCATATGATGTCCATTCATTTTAAACTGCTCTGAAACGGAAATGTCGTCTTATTTCATGTGCTTTTGTACTGTATGTGATTGACCTTTAGCTTAGGGCTTTGTGTCTGCTGAAGTGATTTTCTACAGATACTTTTAAAAGAACGTACTCTTGTATAGTTATGTATCGTTCATTCATTTTGTATTTTATAGTTAGAATTTTAGTTTCATGTCACGTTTATTTTACTTATTTACAGCGGACACTTCCAAAAAAGTCCAAATAATTCTGTATCTGGTAAGTAAAAATAATATATTGATAAACGCTATTAATTTTAAAGCGGGTTTTAATCCATCAATTATTTTTAAAACAGCATTTAGGAAACGTTGTTAAAAACGATAAATATATTTATGTGCATAAATATCGTTCGTGTGTTTAGTATTATTATAACTTAAGTACTATGTCTTGCTAAATGGCATGTTAAATCGAACATTTGTTTAGTCCTTGTTTCCAAAAGCATTTCCTCTGGATAACTCGCAAAACAATAAAGCGAAATGTAAACAATAAATAGGCCGAAAGCAGTAATATGTGTATACTTTTTATAAAAATTGTAATGAACACGATAACGTATACATTATATAGTTATGAAATACATAATAAATAAACCCCAATTTGTATTTTTAAGGTTAAAAGCGTTGTTCTGGTAGATTAACCGTGTAATGAAATGCAACTTTCTCAATTTAGAAATAAAAAGAGGCTATCGATTTAACAAAATATTTATTTTATTTGTTCATAAAAACAGCGCAGTGTTGCAGCGAAGATTTACTGCCAGGTGCAAGGCCATTTTGCAAATCATCGAAACATCGCCATGGTTTGCAAGGTAAGAGTATCTCTGTTGCAAAATACATGCAATTAATTAGTTCTGTGTTATTGCTTCATCATTATTAAGAAACATTGTTTTATACTGTTTTGTGGTAATAGTATGAAGCGTGTACTTACCTTTGTGAAAATATATTTTAAATCTACTTTGTATTCATGAAATCAATTTAAGTGTCTTGACTTCACATACACTACGAACGTAAGCTTAACGTTTTTTTGTTCACAATAACTACTCGTTGACAAATAACACGAACGTAAATAAAAGCAGTTGGAAATGAATATCAATGGACAATATTGGATAAGAAAAAATAGAATAAACAGGCAAATTCATACCTAATTGAGAAAATGTTATATTTTCAGCAGCAGAAAGCTATATGCACGACATCCCGGATGCACACATTGTAGATGTTTTTCCTTCAACGAAAGACCTATCCGATATGTTATACGGCAACAAATACAGTATCGATGAACTAAAAACAAAGTGTCAAAAAATTTGCAACGAGATTCTTAAGGTGGAACACGTTGTAAATGTATATCCAACTTACACAACTGATTCAACGAAACGTTTTGTATTCGTTGCAGTTGTTGAAAATGAATCCGAATGTACCGAGCAGCGACTAAATGAATTAGGATATGACATTGAGATAAAATATAAACAACCTAAATACACAAAAGACAATCCCGGGAAAGATGATTATCTACTGAAACATGAGTTTACAGATAAGCTTAAAAATGTCATAAGAACATATGGAAACACGCTTATGTTCAAACATACAAATGTAAGCTTCATACGGGGTTGCAAGTATAGATTAGATACCGAAAACGAAAATGAAATAAAGTACGAACCCGGTCTAGCTGTGTATGTAAGCGCAAAAGGGTTCATCCCAATCGGTGAGGAAAAGATTGCAAAATCCTATGATGGAGTTCCCGTAGACGTCCGGGAAGGCGTATGCATACCATTTGCTGGTGGCCGGGCAAACGATATTCTTGAAAATGTCAAAATGGGTTGCCAAATTAAACGTTATAAACGGGGAAGCCTAGGTGTTTTGTTTGAAAATGATTATGGACTTTGCGGAATAACTTGTGGACATGTTGTATGCTCCCCTGAAGAAATGAAAAAATGCATGCAAAAAGGAGGCACGTTTCATTTTGACACTAATAATGAAGTATACCAACCTGAAGAACCGCATACTATTGGTTACCTGAAGAAGCTTATTTGCAAAGAAGGTAACGGCAATGAAGCCAGTCTTGATATCGGCGTTATTCAACTTACAAGCAGACCACCTAGAGATGGAAAATTCCCAATTGCCGAAAGGGCTCAGTCAGGTAAATGTTTTGTTTTGATACCAACGACTAATATTATCGTCACGTTTGTTTTTATAAATGTTTTGCTGTCATATTTTATGCATAGTTGATGTTTTATTAAGTAAAAGTATTCGTCTGTGATACATGTTCACCTGTATATTTGTGTAAGTGTTCATTTGATGTGGAATTTACAGATCTCGAGTTCGAATCTGGCAAAGCTTTTGAGCCCAAAGTAGGCGAACCTTGCTATAAGTTTGGCAGTGTGACCGACTTTACTCGAAGTAAAGTAATACATACAAGTGAGGAGCCTAGTGTCGCCCGTATACTTAATGAAAATGATTCATTGATAATACATAATCAAATTTGGGTGAAAACTAATGGCGTGCCATTCGCAGACTTTGGTGATTCAGGATCACCTGTGTTCATCAGAGCATGTGACGGTGAGGTCGTGTGCATCGGAATCGTTGAAGGAGGTTAAAAAGAAGAGAACGATCCTACATGGACTGTTTTGGTTACGCCTATAACAAGAATTCTTCAGGAATTAGGCATTTCTAAACTAAAATCTTTCTCGATAATTGAAACAATGGCAAAGGACATAGGTGAATTGAAAGGGTCCGTAGGTGAATTGAAAGGTGAATTGACAGGGTCCGTAGGTAAATTGAAAAGGTCCGTTTCAAGAATAGAACAACTCGTTAACAGCAATAAATCATATCAATGCGTTTGCTCGTAAAACGACTAGTGTACATGTGTAAATATTAACCAATGAAATACTTTTTTTATAGTTCTACCTGTCTTTTTTACAATTATAAGGCTTGTTTGTTAAACTTATGGTAGACATGTTTTATTCCTAGACTTAACATAATTTATCTATTATTAGAAGCCTATAGTTTGTGTTATTGCTTTTTTAATTTATTATTATTATTCAGTCTTTGTGTTGTTATTATTCTTATCATTAAGGTTTGACATATTTAATGTCAGGCTGGTATTGTTTGTTTACCAATACAAATAATGTTTACAAACATACAATTTAATATTGCCTATTTATATATAATTTTCAACTGTACTTCATGTCACCAAAATTGGTGACTATATGATTTGTTTTAACTTGACGTGTCCATCAACATTGTGTTACTATCATCATATATAGAGAATAATAGGTTACTGCCTGATCTTTTTGCAATATATCAGGAAAGGCTTAGAATAATATAACGGCGATGTCATTTGTAAAGATTGAGCCATAAATTATTGGTGTAAAATCATAAGATCACAAAATACTTTTATTGATACAATATTTAATATATAAACTACTGATGATGTTTGCATAAATATTGATAGCCTATTGTGTTGGCCTAATGACGTCTTAACTACACTTGACAACACTTGGTTTCAGAAATTGGTGAATGTTCCGGTATCACGAAATTGATGACATGTATATGCCCAAACCAAGAGTCCGTGATGTTTACATTCAATCTTGGTTTGAATGTATACAGTCTCAAAGCAGGCTTAACTAGTATACCACATTAAAAAATTTACTTATAAAACCTATTTCAATTCTATGGAAAGTGGGGAAAAACATAAAATTGCACTGAGTAGGTTCCAATTTTGTTCGCATCATTAAGAAATAGACAAAGGAAGATTTAATAATATTAACGGCAAAAATCAGAAGCGTAAAATGTGCAGTACTGGTATGATTGAATCTGAATTTAATTTTCTATGTATAAGTCCGATTTTAAGAGATCTGAAAACTAAAAAACTAATACAGAAGTCATTAAATACTTTGAACACTTTCGGAAAAAAAATATGTCATCAAAACGTATCCGTAAATTATCGAAAATTATCTATTTTGCAATGTTAAAGAGAAAAGTTATCATTGATTATTTTGTTGCTTCCTAGTTATTTCAAAGTTCTTCACCTATAATTATTTTTGTTATATTTTGCTGTTGTTTTGTTTGATTATCATGCATAGACATTATTTGAATGCTATGATTTTTTTCTGCATTTGATAACAAAAATACAACAGTATTTCAGAGTGATTATATATAGGCATATAATAAACAATATAACATGCATTCCTGTCATGTATTTGTTTTAAGCTATGTATTAATAAGATATAATAATTTCAAAGGTAGAAATGTCGATAAGTTATAGCTGAGTAATTGGAAGAAAGTGGTGTTAAATGGCCAAAAGTCGAATACTACTTTAATAGTTACGAAGGATGAATTGTGTTTAAAACGTATCGATCCAGGTATAATTACTCTATTTGTATGAAAGGCATTTATTTTAACTATGATACTAAAACCCAATATTGTACAAATCAATAGGATATACGTTTCCACGTAAGCTTCATATTGATTCCTTTTACCTCAAGTTTATAAGTATGCGTTCTATCTCAGGTTCCCATGTATAGACCGTTCCATAATTTAGTCATTACATAATTATCTCCCCTGAATTCTCTCCGCGTCCGCCATTACACTGCTGCTTAACAATCGGAAACATATATAAGAGGGCACCGATTATTCAACGGATGAATTTCTTTCTAAATTCTAAGGCCATCATTACATGGTCTTGGTTGTCTTGGAAAACTAACACATTGACACATTAAAAAAAGCATTTAATTAAATTAAATGCATTATTTTCCATTTGATTATTTGCATCAATCTTTAAATCGTGTATGCCTTTGTATTCCAGTGTTTAATTGCCCCTTTGTTCCGCATAATCCGATTATCTCGTTTTGATCAGATATTGTCCAGACTTAACTAACCACATGGTGTCATAAACCACACTGGGTGGCAGCTGACAGTCTGGTAATTAAACACAATTGATGATGCCACCATGTTTCATCTTCCGATAGTATTAAGCAGTCATTTGGTAAGATAATTTACCTCCGACATACTTAACAGTTGCGTAAATTACATATGTTACATATTTTACAAATTAAAAGTTATGTCCAATATAGAATATCAGAAATTGTACACCGTAAAGATACTAGCCCGTTTAATTTATGAAAAAAAAGTATTTAAAAAAAATATAAAAATAAAACATTTAACGTATTTAGCGGGTATCGGTTAATTAAAACTACGTCATTCCGTATGAAGATTTGATGGTACGGCAATGCACGAACGATATCATAAAAACAAGACATTACATTTGACACCAAACAGAGGTAAAAAATATTTAAAAATATATATATGTATATAAATATATGTGTGTTAAAATGTTCGATATGTGTCACTCATACTCACTAGTAACGAGTTTTCAATATACATGAGTACACAGCTCAATTTGCATCATATGAAGTTGTTTTTTTCAGTTGTATGTTAATATTCCTCAATAGCGTCATTCTTTGTACAAAACCCATCAAATTAAAATTACATGTAAATACTGTCATGTCCTTGCTTTTAATATGGCTTTGTAGTATGTTTATTTTCAAAGCACTCCTTACACTTTCTAACACTCATTTATTTATCACACTAGCGTACTCATGCCATTGATAATTATATTTTTATAATTAGATGTATTACTATTGTAATTTATTGAAGCTTTTCTGCGAAAAATATTACGGCTTATGCATAGAGCTCTTTGTTGTGTCAAATTGTCGGCCTTTCAGTCTTCAGATAATCTTTATTTTGATGCTTATGCCGCGTTTTGAAAGTTGCAAATAAATGTATTAATAAATTCGTTTGGCGCTTAATAATATATTTTTGAAATACTATTTAAGTGTTGTTGTTTTTTCGGAGTTTTTTTTGTGTGGATTAATTGACTAAACATTTGGTGTCGTTATCCATATGTTTTGCGTTACTTCAAAGACCTATAAAATACATTTTTTAGTATTTAAGCTTTATAGCTGTTAAATGATTCAAAGATGAAACAAGGGCTGTTTGTAAAACATGCATGCCCCCCATATGGGCTGTCCGTTGTAGTGGCAGCCATAGTGTGAATACGATTTTTGTCACTGTGACCTTGACCTTTGACCTAGTGACCTGAAAATCAAAAGGTGTCATCTGCGGGTCACGATCAATGTACCTATGAAGTGTCCTGATCTTAGGCAAACGCGTTCTTGAGTTATCATCCGAAAATCATTTTACTATTTCGGGTCACCGTGACCTTGACCTTTGACCTTGTGACCTCAAAATCAATAGGGGTCATCTGCAAGTCATGATCAATCTACCTATGAAGTTTCATGATCCTAGGCGTATGCGTTCTTGAGTTATCATCCGAAAACCAATTTTCTATTTCGGGTCACCATGACCTTGACCTTTGACCTAGTGACCTCAAAATCAATAGAGGTCATTTGCGAGTCATGATCAATCTACCCATGAAGTTTCATGATCCTAGGCGTATGCGTTCTTGAGTTATCATCCGGAAACCATTTTACTATTTCGGGTCACCGTGGCATTGACCATTGACCTAGTGACCTCAAAATCAATAGGGGTCATCTGCAAGTCATGATCAATCTACCCATGAAGTTTCATGATCCTAGGCGTATGTGTTCTTGAGTAATCATTCAAAAACCATTTTACTTTTTCAGGTCACCGTGACCTTACCCTTTGACCTAGTGACCTCAAAATCAATAAGGGTCATCTGCGAGTCATGATCAATGTACCTATGAAGTTTCATGATCATAGGCCCAAGCGTTCTTGAGTTATCGTCTGACAACCACCTGGTGGACGGACCGACAGATCGACAGACCGACAGACCGACCGACCGACAGACCGACATGAGCAAAGCAATATACCCCCTCTTCTTCGGAGGGGGGCATAAATATAGATATATCACATAGATCACATTCTCTTCATCTTCCGAATAATCACATAAAAGATCGTCAAGATCAATATCACTCTCTCATGATAAAAAGCTCGTTTTTTAACGTGACAAAATTCCATCTAAAATTTTTTTATAAATCCAAACAATTTTTTATCTCTGATATCAGTTAGAACAAGAAAAATAATGGAAGGCGTATCAAAAATATCATACTTAATATAGTATGTTATGATTTTGGAATGTAGATTTTTACCAAATGAGACCAATTACAAACTATTAGCGGTAATTAATTGCGCGAGAATCTTTTATAAGTAATAATTAAAATATAATCTGCTTGATGTTGCGGCTATTAAAATCAACACAACAATACATGCGTGAATTGTTTGTGAAACGTTAAAGTAACAAGTCTAATCAAAGACATAGTATGAGCGACTGAACCGGCAAATTTTCGCCGATGATTACCACTTGATAACAGATAAAAAAACAAATACACGAAAGTATTTTAAACATTTTATTTGTAACAATCAAATGTCAACTTTAAACAATCATTTAAACAACAAAAATGTGATAATCGCCTCACATTAATTCATTAAGTAATTTATTTATCCGACAACGGTGAAGCGGGTATTCTCTACGTCTTTGACTTTTGGAATCGCAGACTCGGTCAAGTTAGCAACAGTGTAATGGCGGACAGTCACGTGACGGACAATATGGCGGCGGTCAATTTATCGATTATGGAACGGTCTATACGTTTGATATCACATTCACAATTATGCGTTTATCTCAAGTTCATATTTATTTTGTATTCCATCTTAATCGAAACAAGGGTTGTAGGACCAAGAAACTCTTAGAATGGAGTGACCCAGACATCACAATATAAAAGAATACGAGTATCGTGCTGGACATCGTTATGCAAGAAAACTATATCAATTTTAATATCATCATTAAAAATCATGGGCTTATTTATCGTTTTAGCTACATGTCGAGTGGTCACTTTAAACAAACGACATATGAATTTTGTTTTGATTGCAAACAATCCAAATTATGTGTAATGATTTGCTCAAACAGTCGACTCTAGTTTGCTCGAACTCGCTTAGCTCAAATTTCCGGTTGGCTCGAAGTCTCCTCAAAGGACCATATTGTATCGCTTTACATTCATATACTTTTTGTCGTTTGGCTAGAATTCGAAAGGGTCGAACTTGCTTCAAGTCGCATTAAGTTGATTTTCGATTAGGCGCGCTGGATTATTGTCACGCAATACTAGATTTGTTATGAAACTTGTAACTGACCACACTGTTAAAATATCGTATATTCACTTTTATACAAGCTAAGTGTCTACGTAAAAATAGCACAGTATTTGCTTAAACGCCACGTTACAATGATAAGCGCTTAAAGTAATTTATCTATACCACACACACGGATATTCTATCATTGTTGAAAATATCTTACGAATAAATTAATGGTGTGGTGTCATCTTTCTGTGGTGTTTAAATGTTTGTTAAAGTTTATATTAAGTGTGTCAAATTGCGTATTAAGTAAAATTGAAACTGCCTCTGTGTGATTTTTATCTTTTCTCTGATTTACATGTCATTGTGCTTCGTAAATATGTGCTTATCAAATATTAATTTTTATAATACCACTACACTGAAATCTGCCTGATATATAGAGACAAACAGGTCACTGTCATATCGTTTTGTAATATATCAGGCGAGGCTTAGAATAATATGTATTTATTTATTCGTGCCGAGCCTGATATATTACAAAACGATGGGACAGTAACCTGTTTTTCTGTTTACTATACCACATTTTCCTAAAAATCTGCAAAACAATCCATTTTTTATATTTAAAATGTACGGATACCCGCTGATTTTGCTGATCCGGCTTTTACACGTTGACATACAAGTACAACGGCGTTCGAAAAAACGACACGAGTAATCGCTTATTTTAAACATAATATAAAGAAAAAAAAGTTGTTTGCACTTCGAATGAGAAGAGTATACCCGCTTTAATTATAAACGTGTTGAATTGGAGATCAGGAATGGACTGTAGCGACAAATTTAATCGAAGAACACACTTCACCGAATAGTTTGGAGACGCCATTTTGGAGATGTGTATTGAAATAGACATTTTGATGATGGTGTCAATATTGACATAAGCGTGTTAAATCGTTTTTTTAAATAGTTGAGGATAAGCATACAGTTATCATTTGTCTTGACTTTCTGTGCAACACTTGCGAGTGCAATGACTATATCGATATTTAAGATGTATTGTCCCATTGATGACGTCATTTAACTTCTGTAGTGCGGGCTGTGGTGATTTTTTAAAAATAAACGTTTTTGTGATTTAATACTTTAAACTAGAATAAACTATGTACGTTCTTGGTATCAAATTGTTTGTTTTGTTGAACCTGATTCATGTTGAAAGAAATAGTTGACTTTATTGCAAATCTCACGTAACTCCAAACATTGACTGATATAAGAACTTCTGGTTGTGTTGACCATGATATAAAAATATATCAGGCAACGTTATATTAGGCAGATATCAATGCGGTGGTATGATACATTACTAAACGAACAGGCAATAACTTGTTATTTTCCTATATACTACTAGTATTATATATATTTGTTGTATTTATAACTGTTTTAAAATATTGATTAATAAAATAGTAAATGGATGGTTCATAGCAATACCTATGCAGTTAGATGAACGGAGTAAAGGCACGTAACATATTATTCCACTGAAGATTCTTATCTGTTGTATACAATTTTAAGTCAACACATTATATTAGATTTTGAAATTCGAATAGCTCGAAGTTTTCCAGTTGGTCCCCGCGACTTCGAGCCACCGTAATTACACTCAATCTCTGTAAATTCGGACGGAGATTCATCAAACCAGCGAAGATTTTCCATAGGAATGTTGAATAAGCTTTCGTGTACATTCCATTTATGCGAAAATGTATAATTATGCCGTTAGTTACCAAGCTGGCTGGTTTATATGCTTACAGTGTCAGATAGACATTTGGTAAAGTAACCATGCTCAGGTCATGTTTTGGGCGGAAATCAACTCGCAAATATTTAAAATTGTACAACGTTTTCATAACGTCAGAAGTCAGATGGCATCATTGCTTTACGGGAGCTTAATTGTCATTTATGGTCAGTCGTCAATAGATGCACCAAGTGATGGGCTCGGCTTTAGAGAAAAAGCACTTATCCGCGGGAAAAATGACATATTTAATATCCATTCAAAACCACATGCCATATCAACAGTTCGTATCTGAATGCAACTATCATTGGTGGATAAAGTCGGTCCGCGTTGTTTGTATCTTTGGCCCCATAGATTTTTTTTTTAACTGAACAGATCATCCATGACAGGGGCAAGCAGGTGGAGTGTTGGGTGGAACACTTCTCCGAATTATACATCTAGCAATAACGCGTCACCGACGATGCCATAGCTGCAATCAAACCTCTCCCTCTAATGATGGAACTGGACGTAAAACCCACCGTATCAGAACGTGAGTCTATCCTCAGGAAAAGATTCAGGGTAAGAGAGAATACCTAAGAGGTCATCAAATATACGTGTCCTAGAACAGTGTGCTCATACAACATCTGCACAGCCTCCTCTGTCAGTGCTGGGAACAAGGGCGACTGAAACGACAGCAAAAACTACAGAGGGATATCTCTCAGGAGTGTTGTTGGTAAAGTCTTTGCATATGTCGTCCTTGAACAGGCTACTGAAGCTTGTAAAGAGTGTACCTAGAGGCACAGTACGGGTTTCGCTAAGAGAGATCAAACATAGATATGATCTAATATATCAGGCAACTGCTTCAAAAGTGCAGAGAGCAACACTAGCCCCGTTTTCACAGACCTGACTAAAGTCAGCAGGGATGGCTGCCCTCCGAGACTCCTGAGCGTGTTCCCATCGTTTCACTACAACACGAAAGGTACTGTGCAGTATGATGGCTCGTCGTCAGATGCTTTCTACATCATCCGCAGCTGGGTAAAGCAGGGCTGCCTCCGCGCTTCCACTCTTTTCGGAATAGTTTTCGCTGTCCTGCTGCAGCATGCCTCTGAACGGTCCTCACCCGGTCAGACGGCAGTCTGTTCAACATAGCTCGACTGCAAATACCTAAGTACGGCAGCTGATGATAAGTAACATTATGTTTCCAGATGACGCTGCTGTGGTCACCCACGCCGAACTTCAGAGACTGTTGAATCTATTTGCAAAGGCATTCGACGAGTTCAGCCTGACAATTAGCTTACAAAACACTGGTGATGGCAGAACATGCCGAACCACCCACAACACCATCAACAACTGTGAATTATAATTCGTAACTCGGGTCATATGCAGTACCCACAGGCCAATCAGGGACGACACTTTCCGCTTTTATGATTGATTTGATGATATGAGTTTTCGTTTCAAAAAGTTGCCTCTTCCCCAAAATTAAGATAAGGCGGAAAGGTTCGTCTATGATTAGGCTGTGCGTATTGAACATGCTTATCTGGGACGACACTTTACGCACATGCCCATTTTCACTGAGCATGGCCCATATGTTGAAGAAGAAACATGAGAATTACAAAAATGTTCTTTCTTTTTTAAGGGACTTGTTCACAGTTTGTCCAAATGAGCTTTATCAAACTTTGTGTCACAAATTAAAAAATAAATAAATAAACTCCAAAACATGCCAAAATCTGTGAACATGTCCCTTTAAGCTTTTTGCTTAGTGGCGAATGCATACATGTTAGAAGGCCGTTTATGTTTTCGTCTCATGTGTGGAATAGGTTGTACACTCAATGTGTTTAAATCTAATGTTAACTCAACATGTTTGTTAACATTACGGTTATTTGGGCACATTTGTTGGCAATGTTTTATTTATAGGTAAATATGGAGCGCATAGCTCTTGGCTAAATGAGGCGTTTTAAGCCTTCCAACTCCGTTATCTCGCATTGAATGCTCGATTGTGGATAGCCCAGTTTTATTCATGTTTGTATATTTAGTATTGCTGTTTGTTTGAGTGCTGTGTCATGTTGTTTTCCAATTGGGTTATTGTCATAAACAAAGGACCACATGCTATAATAATGTGTTGCTACCTATCGTGTGAGGCAGCGTACTATACAATGATATTATGTTTTTCAATACTATTGTATCACATGCAAAAATATGTATACTTTGAAAAAAAATGAATTGGCATATAATGTCCTTGTTAATTCACGACGTTTCATCATAAAAATATGATTAAGAACAATTAAAAACGACGAAAATAATTATAATTTCGTATCTATATTTAATCGGTTCACATACCGACACACTTACGATTTCCAGTCTTTGATTCCAAAAACTTTTACAAAATGCGATGCATGTAAAAAATAATATAAATGGCACAAATATAAACGAATATAAAAGTACACTCTAGGTAAAGTTTTGTTAATGAGAAATCATCAGCAGAAATGAATATATATTTTTTAATCTTTAACCACGCTAGTAAAGACGGCGTTGTAAATTAACACCGTTCATAAACATTGATAATACCAGAACTTTAACAGCAAATTGTTCTCTCGGTTTCTGAAAATTGATGTTCATTCTTCCGAGGGAGGAGTGCTCATACGATTTCTTATCTGTTTGGAATAAACGTTTCTTGAAAAATAAACTTTATCCCAACATCATCATTCAACAACTGATACATGCCAAATATATAAATATATTAAGGAATGCCTTTCACAATGAGCAGGATAATGAGTGTGTTACAATTCCCTGAAAAATAATCGTATGTATACTGGTTCCTTTTTATGTTTTTTTTTATTTTCCTGTCTATTGTCTTTTTTGCAATTGATCATTTGCTAGAAATTCCTGTGTTAGAGATTCGGTGCGTGCATGCTCGCGTGCTAAAACGTGTGCGTGCTTGTATGTTTAATGTTGTGTTGTATGTTTTGCCTGGCGTCTTAAAGGTAATTGGTCCATTGCCTTAGATAACAAATTAGCGGATGGTAAAAATTATGTATCCCCTATTAATGTTTCATTATTCTAACTACATGAATTACTATATTTAAATTTCGCAGTAACTTTGCACAGACAGGCTTGTTTATAATTACCTTGTCAAAGGCGCGATAAAATACAAAAGGGCGCACAATTCGAGAACAAAAAATAACTTTGACGCAATAGCATTATCACGAAATACCAAGCGGTTGTATTAAATCTCTCTGCGGTTATAAGAACTAAATTTACTGACAAACGCATAGGCTGAAGCTATCTCTTAAGGGATAATCCAGATCGTAATGCTCATATAGCCCTCATGTATAGCGTAACGATTTACCAAATGTTATATTCGTAAGAATATTGAGTGCCCAAATGTGCTAATCGATAACGAATCAATCAGTTATGTATTTTTAAACATTTTATTCGTGGTTCATCGCAGCTCAGCCACGTCGTTTTTTTTAAACTACACTTGTGCCATCGTATTTCAGCCTGGATTGTAAATCATGATCCTTTTGACACGGTTTAGTTGATGAAACTAAGCCAAAATGGATGCTTAAACCTTGCTAATAAATTGCTGCAATCATATCGATCGAAAGGGTAAAATCCGTCTATACTTAGTTAAACGTGAATGTAAAAAAATTATGTTCACAATAATGCCTGCCCTGTTGCTACGTCAGGGTGGCCGGAGACTAATTAGTTTGTTGACAGTAGATGCACGCTTGCAACTGGCTTCAGTCCGCTTTAAACATAGATCGTGACCAGATTACATGATAACTTGATGTTTGTTGTCGTGTATGTGCACTTACCAGATGGTTAATACGCCAGTATATGCAATTTCAACGAAGCAGTCTGATCCATCAAGTTAACATGTTTATGTAACGATACATGTATATAAGCCATGCTTCTTCCGACACTAAAACAATAAGAATTTAACCCATAGGAGAGACGCTAGAGGTTTATCTTCAGGACCTCAGGTGGGTTGGGGTCCTGTCTGAGTTATTAACACGGGTTTTGTCATGTCTTGTAAACGTTATTAGTTACTTGGAGAATTACATGGACTTGGAAATATTGCATTGACAACTAATTTAAAGAATTATATGGACCTGAAAACATTTTGTAAAAACTGAATACAAATGCAAAAAACTACTATTTGAATAATTTATGTATGTGTTATTATGGTACACATATGGGTTTTGGTGCACGTGACCATAGGGTAGAACCAAGACGTAGAAAAAACACTATACGAAAATCACGGGCCAACAGAACAACCACAACTCGACATGAAATCAGAGGTATTTAAAAATTTATAAAGTTAGAATTAGAAAGTGAAAGGGATCATGACAACACAATTTTTAAGAATTGTTTTAAAGAATTGTACGTAGTTAGATTTAAAAATATTTATGATAATAATAAATTATGTATGAATAAATTTTGAAAGCATCAAAATCAATACAATTTTGCATTAATTGATAATGTTTTCATAAATATCGGTGAATTGAGAATAAAAGGAATAAATAAGAACGTATTTAAGTTTTACATTATTTTATGAGTTATGGATATAATGAAATTAAAGGCGAACAAATAATAGAGAGTATTTAAAGAAGTATATAAATATATATATTTTGTATTGTTAGATTACAGAATAATGTACAGACGCATTTTTTCCGCATAAAATAAATACATTTTAAATTGATGGTATTTTTGTGAATTTTCATTTAATTAGAACGTACGAGAAAATAATACAATTCCTGAATGTTACATACATTTTGACATTATAAGAATACAGATAGTAGAGGCGTATACATAATTCAGGAATTTTTGGAGAATTTGTAATAGTTTTTTAATATAAATATTGTAATAAAAGAAATTAGATGGTAGGAATATACATTATAGAGTATTCGAATTTTACGTTATTTTATGTACGCTATGAACTAGGGACCTGCACATAAAAATGAGAACAGTAATGGTAATTGCGAATATGAAAATGGCAGACAAAAAAATGTACATATATATATATATATATATATATATATATATATATATATATATATATCATTGTGTTTATTGCAAATGTATGTAGGGTATCGATAAATGTCGAAGGTCTTGTGTCAGAATTAAATGTGTTTCTGTCGCATGTAGCGAAGTTAAAATCTAACGATATGTGCGCATTAAATTTCTGTTTAAATGTACCTACGATTAATCAGCTACCCGTTACTTAAGGTTACATAGAAAATATATACTGTTATTAAGCGTGTTAAGCTAAACAGAAAAGATCCCGCAAATTGCTTGTACGCATGGTGAAAGATGATATTGTAACGTGTCTTCGACCGAGCGTCGGTCTTTATAGTATGGTTCAGACAATAACCCAAAGCACAATACAATAGTATATAATTTTCCTCAAGCTACCTTGCTTTATGATTGGTTATTAATACAATAATTGGTTTGGAACAGTAAATCAAATGTAATCAAATGCTATATTCATATGACCTCGAACCCCACTATTTACGCTTATGACCTCGGGTCTATGTATGGAGACCTATGTCTCAGGATTATGTATGGAACCCTATGCCTCGGAGCTATGTATGGAGACCTATGTCCTCGAGACGTTGTATGGAGACCTATGGCCTCGAGACTATGTATGGAAACCTATGTCTTCGGGTCTATGTATGGAGACCTATGTCTCGGAGCTATGTATGGAGACCTATGACCTCGAGACTATGTATGGAAACCTATGTCTTCGGGTCTATGTATGGAAACCTATGTCTTCGAGACTATGTATGGAGACCTATGTCTCGGTACTATGTATGGAGACCTATGACCTCGGAACACTTCGTTATGACTCCGAGTCTGTGTGACTCGTTACCCTAGGTATGGAGCCTTGTAGTGTTGTGTGAAGGTATGTGACTTATATATCAACTATTAGCGACCCGGGCTGCTGAGGGGTAGGAATCCAACTTCAAGGCTCTCAGAACGTTTGAAGAGGATAGCCAGTCTCTATGTGCCCAAAGTCCCTAATGTATGTTAATAATATAATTTAATTACCTAATTTCGCGATGTTAACTCGACGAAGTCGGCAGTACAACTGACTATTCATGTTGTTTTTGTTTTTATCGAGTGCACCGGGATTGTCTCCCATATGGTCATCGCCCCTAGAAAGACTTGTTAGTTGGTTACGGGGGATAGTGCAAGATACAGGAGACACCCAGTTCCAGAGGTGACCCTGGGTCTTTTAGTGCCCGGTGTATAGCACCTAGTACACTGCACCTCGGTTTAACGTCTCATGCGAAAGACGAGTTAGTAGGTTAGGTGCAGCGGGGGATCGAACCAGCGATCTCTGGATTGTGAAGCCAGTGTGTTACCACTAGACCACGGATCCGCTACACTGACTATTCATAGAAGAAACGCGCCCTTTTATACTTTCTGCTCATGCGGCGTTACTCGGACATTTCCATAGTGATACAGTTGAGATCTACGTAATAGTGGTTTGACTTAATTATAAAGCATAATAATGAGATTCTGGTCTTTATCAACAGAATAAACATTTATTATACAAATGGATATAAAAACAACATACAACGACATACAACGATACATTTCTAGGCATATTTTCAACAATGAATTAAACGTCAACAATGCTTACCGGAAATCAATGGACGCTTTTATTATATTAACTAAAAGGAACAATTTACCCAAAGAAAAAAATGAACGTAAGTAAAGAACGGTGGTAGGTTAAAAATCACCACATTACCCACGCCTCCGATTTTAAGCGTCCCGCTTATTCATGTATTTATATATATATATTTTGTTTTTCTTAAACAACATAACATGGCAAATCAAAGCAGTCTTAAAAGAACACCAAAAATTAACAAAACATGATACTCTTTAATATTCTGTAACAGTAATATGCACTTTACCTAAGTGTCAATGATTAACAGAAAATAAAACAATCATATTTCACAGTCTAAGCACTGTGTTGCATTGTGACATGAATGAAGAATGACTGCCTGTCATTACATGTGTGTCCGCACACATTACACCTCCAAGGCTGTCCATTGGTATGGCAACCCTGGTGGATGAAGTACATGGCCATATCCTCGAAATATATTCCACAAAAATTGCACTTGTGCAATTTGTTGCACTGACATTCATTTAGCATTTGCACGCTGTCTCGTGTCTGTGTCCCCCTTTCAGCAACGATAACTGCATCCTGCGTACTTTTGTTCATTTGGACAACACTGTCGACTTGAACGGCATTCTCTCCCTTCGGTTTGTAATCCGCTCGAACGCCGCTACTGCGCAACCACTTCCCAGTCTCTACCTTATCAACGCCTCTACACTGTTCATCAAGGATTTTGACTTGACAACTGGGTCCAGGATGTTCAGACTCCGAACCTTTGGCTCGCTTGACCGGCGCTTGAACAGGAGTGGGAGCCGTTCTCTTTCTAACAGTCCTACCTAACTCGAAGTCACTATCTTCGTCTGAAGAAGAGTCCTTCTCGTCCACACTGATCTCGGGATCGGAATCCCAGTCACTTTTGCATTGATCTTCCTTATCATTCACTGCATTCGCGCAAGCACTGGCAGACTCATAACAACATCCCTTGTCACTGCCTTGCGAGACTTTATCGTTCCCCGTTCGGGCATAATGTCGTTTAAGGTATACGACCTTCTTGAAGTTCACTCCGCACGTCTTGCATGCGAGTCTCTTCAAGGTACACGTCATAATATGGTCTCGGAAGCTAACCGTAACCGGTACATCCTTTTTGCATACTGAAAACGATGTGCTAGTACTTGCGGTAGTCTTCGTTTTCGCCATGGTCCTCCTTTTTGATCGAGCAGGACTCATGCGCTTAGCACAAACGTCACAACCGCTCACATAGATTTTCACATCATATCGTTGTCCAGGCCAGTAATATCGTTGTCTAATCTTTTCAAACGTTTTCTTAATACCAAGGTGTCCTGGTGACTTGATACCATGCATGTGTTTCAAAACAACTCGCCTTTGTTTGAACGGAACGATGACCTGCCAATACACAATATTGGTCCCAAACACATCCCATTTCCGCACTACTAAGTCATCTCTGACTTCGAGACGCTCCCATTGATTAAGTAGTGTCTTGAGGAAAAGACTGCATTTTGCAACGTCAGCATTATTTGGTCGTGCATTATCCAGGATCCACTGCTTCAGACGTGAAACATCTGCGTCAGCGTTCTGAGCTGAGACAATATCTAATATTATATCAGCATCATGGGGTTTCCTCTGTTCGATGATATTCACTGCAGGTTTTACATCTCGCGTGTCCGGACAGTTTTCACCACATTGTCTAAATTGCCTCCAATTTAGATCATCAGCATTGCCATGCAACCGACGTGGTCTATGCTCTATCTTAAAATCATACGACGCTGGTGTGCTACCCGCGCATCCTGAAGCTCCTTTGCTTTTAATAGAACACCTGTCTCCATTAATGAGTATCTGCTCTGACGCCAAGTCAATATGACACTGATACTGCTTGAAAAAGTCAAGACCTAACATGATTTCTCCATCAATGTCTGCTACTATCGTCGTGATCGGGTAGGTTTTCCCATTAATGCGTAGGTCTAGCGTGGTTTGACCTTTGATATTAAGCGGCGTTCCACAAGCCGCGAAAATGTCCTTGTCAAAATATTTGAGTTCGGTACACTTGCCACAAATCATACTCCAGGTCTGTGTTGACATCAGCGAAAGTGTAGCTCCTGTGTCTATAAGACAGCTTACAGCAGAACCATCGATGTGTGCTGTTACGAAGAATAAGCCGGCCCCATTGAAAGTGGATTTCTTAACTTCACCACCCTTGTCACCTGTACTTCGGTCCATTTTATGTGACGCATTCGTATTTGACCTTTGACTATTATTATACCTGGGAACATTAGTGCGCCTTGGGTTCCATCGAGGTGTTCGGAAGTTATTCCGTGGTCTATCTGAGCTCGTGTTCCTAGGTTGAAATGATCTCGGGGCACTATTACTTTGTCGTTTCCACTCACGAAACTCGTTTTGTAACTGTTGAATTGCAGACTGCAATGACTTGAGGTCGTTCTGGTGTTTGATCTGGCTATCGCCCTCCGCAGTACTTGTTGTCAGCACCTGACTTGAGGCAAGGTGCTTTTGCTCAGCTTTGTAGTAGGCTTCCATTTCGACTGCATGACGCACAGCATCATTCAGACTCGATGGTCTAGCCTGTTTGGTGCGTATCCTCAACTCTACGCTATGTAGCGAATCTAAAAATTGCTCTTTTGCAAGGGTTTCTCTAACATCGGCTGGGGCAGTAGGGTAAGCCAAATTTGTCAGCCTTCTGATGTCCTGCGCTAGTTCTGACAAGTTCTCCGATGCACGCTGTTTTCGTTCTCGAAGCTGCACCCGGTACAATTCTGTTTGATTGGGCGGCTGAAACCTTTCTTGCAAAGCTATCACAAGCTCTGTATAGTCATTGCAGTGTTTGGACAAATTCCCAAATACACCCTGTGCCTGACCTCTCAACGATACGGCAAGGTACAGGCCCTTCTCTTTTTCAGTCCATCTGTTTAATTCTGAACAAGCATCGAAATGTGCTTTATAATCGGACCAGGACCCCGAACCATCATATGTCGCAGGTCTCATTATAGCGGTACGCTCCTTGCTCGGGGTCTCCGCCTGGGGTCGCGATGTACTCCGTCTTTTGGTCACATACTTCGGGGTATCTTCAGCATATTTCGGGTCTGGTGCTCGAGTGTTTTCTGAGAAACATGGGCTTGACGATTCTTGTTTCATACCTGCCCCTCGAGACAGTCTTTTGCGGTCGGTCGACCCTGTGTCCATGTTATCCATTTCTAGCTGTAGCCCGGAGATCTCACTTTCTAGTCTGAGTCTCTGGTTTTGTATTCGAAGTTGCTCTAGCTCTTCATACAACGCATCGAGCTCTCGGTCTCCGCCTGACGCCATACTGTTGCTATAGGTAACGGATAACGGTCTGATATCCTGCTATCCCACCGCTGCCACCAAGTTTTGTAACGTGTCTTCGACCGAGCGTCGGTCTTTATAGTATGGTTCAGACAATAACCCAAAGCACAATACAATAGTATATAATTTTCCTCAAGCTACCTTGCTTTATGATTGGTTATTAATACAATAATTGGTTTGGAACAGTAAATCAAATGTAATCAAATGCTATATTCATATGACCTCGAACCCCACTATTTACGCTTATGACCTCGGGTCTATGTATGGAGACCTATGTCTCAGGATTATGTATGGAACCCTATGCCTCGGAGCTATGTATGGAGACCTATGTCCTCGAGACGTTGTATGGAGACCTATGGCCTCGAGACTATGTATGGAAACCTATGTCTTCGGGTCTATGTATGGAGACCTATGTCTCGGAGCTATGTATGGAGACCTATGACCTCGAGACTATGTATGGAAACCTATGTCTTCGGGTCTATGTATGGAAACCTATGTCTTCGAGACTATGTATGGAGACCTATGTCTCGGTACTATGTATGGAGACCTATGACCTCGGAACACTTCGTTATGACTCCGAGTCTGTGTGACTCGTTACCCTAGGTATGGAGCCTTGTAGTGTTGTGTGAAGGTATGTGACTTATATATCAACTATTAGCGACCCGGGCTGCTGAGGGGTAGGAATCCAACTTCAAGGCTCTCAGAACGTTTGAAGAGGATAGCCAGTCTCTATGTGCCCAAAGTCCCTAATGTATGTTAATAATATAATTTAATTACCTAATTTCGCGATGTTAACTCGACGAAGTCGGCAGTACAACTGACTATTCATAGAAGAAACGCGCCCTTTTATACTTTCTGCTCATGCGGCGTTACTCGGACATTTCCATAGTGATACAGTTGAGATCTACGTAATAGTGGTTTGACTTAATTATAAAGCATAATAATGAGATTCTGGTCTTTATCAACAGAATAAACATTTATTATACAAATGGATATAAAAACAACATACAACGACATACAACGATACATTTCTAGGCATATTTTCAACAATGAATTAAACGTCAACAATGCTTACCGGAAATCAATGGACGCTTTTATTATATTAACTAAAAGGAACAATTTACCCAAAGAAAAAAATGAACGTAAGTAAAGAACGGTGGTAGGTTAAAAATCACCATAATATTGCATCATCGTCGGATACCCACGACTAATTCATTCCGTTACTCTCCAGCATTAGATAAATGGAGAGTAGCGGAATGGGTCGAACGTGGGTATACGGCGATGCTATTGCATAAGATTTAGATGAATTGTTTGTTTAGAGAACAAACCTTTACTTGAGATATGCCAATAGGATGGCATACAAATTATGGTATGATTGTGTTAATGCATAAAAATGTGTCTGTCCCTTTATATGTCTCTTTATAGTAAAAGTACTTGGTTATAGATTTCACTAGTCAATACACATAAAGAAATATAAACAAAATACCAAATAGTCGAAATAGCAATTATAAGATGTCTAAGGCGGTACACAGGTCACATTAAGTTAATGACTTGTCAGATGTCAAACTGTCATGTACTTATTCGAAGTATGTTTTGGGGTATCGACTGATATTTTTCATTGTAAAGAATGTATTGTTTGAATAAGATATCTTAGTAAGTTGTCATGACAATATTTAACAATAACGAAGGGGATATTTATAAATGGTTGCCATCATAATAAACAACTTGCTCTTAAACAACAATTCGATGCGAATTTCAACACAATACAATCAGTGATCGACGTTTCCGCACAAGAATGTCCACAACGGATTGCAGTCACTACTTATAGAACAAAAAAGCACGGAGACATCATTGTGTCCACCCTCAAAGTGTACGCATGGTCTTTATGTTGGAACAGATTCATCAACAACAACAGAAACGAAAAAGCGATCACAATGGTTTGAACAGATGTCACAATTGATGAGCATTGCGGTACGCATCAACACCCATGTCATCTACACAATATGAAGCCTCAGTACGCAGATCAGAGACACTGTTACGATGGATTCAATAACAGAAACAACGACGCGATGACGGCTGGTTTAACGACAAATATTACAGAAACAACAATGACATATCCAGCCTCGATGTGAGCCTTGGTACGCAGATTAGAAAAACCTACCATGTGCGATTCGCCCACACGGCTTTGTGATAGATAGATCTTCATTACGGCGGCAGTGGTAGACAACATCCCGCAAGAATCAACATAGATGGAAAACAACAAAACAGACAATCTACTTGACAGCTGCAAGAACATATTTAACCCGGAAAACACCTACGTCAAATGGGCAACGCATGACGTCACAAGTTGATCATCACCTTGTGTAGCTTTGACAATCGATCAACGCCATCGGACCTGTTATTGTTTTACAGTTTATTGTGATTAACATTTACATTGTATAACATTTCCCACACTTATTTATTTCAGTAGAAACCTTCGTCAGAATCTAATTATACTAATTATGGGTATATATTTTGATACATAATATTGTTAGATACATTGTAATTCAGAATTTGATTTTTCTAAAGATTTTAAATCATAAAATATAAAACATTTTTTGAAGAAAATGAGGTGTGTCACATAATTGTGTTCGCAATAATGCCTGCCCTGTGGCTACGTCAGTGTGGCCGGAGACTAAGTAGTTTGTTGACAGTAGATGCACGCTTGCAACTGGATTCAGTCCGTTTTATTTACAGATCGTGACCAGACTACACGATAAATTGATGTTTGTTGTCTTGTATGTGTTATTTTAAATTTATAGTAATATAATTTATTTATTTAAATTGTCTTATTTCGGTCTATACGAAAATTTAAATAAAATGAAACCCAAGGAAAGAATGGTAATAACTATTTATCCACGTGCACATTGTCAACTACAAGTTAAACGCATCCATTGATTAAACAACAAAACTCAAGACGGTAAATATGAAAATTGAAATAAGACATATCAAGGCCGGCTAGCTCAGTTGGTAGAACGCTGAACAGCAAATCCAAGGATCCGGTTTCAAGTATTGCACGTGTGGGTGACTTGCATTTGCACTTATTACTTGTACACAGGCCAACCCAGAAAAGTGTGATTAAATTCAAGTGACCGAAATGGTTTGCCTGAAATGTTGTTTAAGAGACCAATCGAAAGTTGTGTTATGATTGACGTTGCTGATCTCATATTTATAATATCAGAGAACTCATATAAACAGAAATAACATACTGCAATGTTTTGAGAGGATAAGAGAAAGTCTACATACACAATCGGGTCTGAATTATTATTGAACAATTGCATGGTTGGCAAATAACAAAACATTACAGAAAACATCGTTTATTTCACACACGTATACAAATTATACAATAGGGACAATATTTAACAAAGCAAGTGTATTAAGTAAATAATAATCAGGAAGAACTGCAAGTTATGAATACAAAACATGATTAATATTTAAGCCCCCTAAACAGCATTAAGTATACCTGAACTAATTTTTTAGTGTCATAATATGACACTGTTGACGAGGTAATATATAGGATATTAATAACACATAATATTACACCTCAGAGATATTGGTCCTTCTATACCTATATGACCTGTTTCAGTCTATAAAATGCGATAGAGGAACCTAATAGTATATGGACCGGTCACTATTTTTGGTATATGGACCGTTCGGGGTTACACACCACTTAATTTGCACTGTTTTACTGTAAAATGACGTATTTTTTTTTAACGAAATGACGTCATTATTCCTGCAAAATTCTTCAGTTTATCTTTTTAAGATCTAAACCATAAACAATCGTACAACACTGTACAATGGTAAAGGGGAAACTCTTCGGTGTAATATAAGAAATAGTAAACTCCACTTCGGTATCAATCGCATTATAGTGACCAGCCAGGCAGCCACAAACTGTATATGGACCTCAGCCATATACGGTTTGTTGCTGCCTGGCTGGTCACTATAATGCCATAGGGACCTCAGTTTACTATTTCCTAATTAATGTAGTGTTTATTTACATTCTGGATTTAGCAACATTCTCCGTTATTCCAGCGAAATTCAAAGGATGAGTTATAAAATGTTCCACACCATCAACAATGGCTGAGCCATGTCTGGTAAACGACACATCCGGTTTAGAAATAAATAAACTTTGACCTCTGTCTGGTTCAATATTAAGACTCGTTTTCATCAGACTGTGCACCTTTTTAGCGATACCGAGTGAGCCCGATAATGCGGTTGAGCGAATGCCACCGACTGTTATCCAGTTTCTGAAAAAGCGATAAAAATTAAATTAAAGCATTGTGTGTATTACATTTTCTGTATAACATAGATATTGTTCTGGAGACGACCCGGGAACGTATTCACCAACCAATTCTAAGACTTATGTCTTTAAAACATCTCTTGAAACTGGGTTGATCTTACAGTGTAACACATTTCAATATGGCCTAAAATGCAATATCTCCAAATACACAACGCTTCATTAAGAACCATTTACAAATGACAAAATCAAAATGTATTGCCTGATCATGTTCAAAACTGACGAATATTCTTGGTTCTGAGTATTTTCGTCATTCTTGAGTTTTCTGTTTTTAATCATTACCATTTCGATGCCAATAGTTTAAAACCTAATTATGTTTGTTCGATTGAGTCCGAGTCCGTTTCCTGTGTAGAACCGATAATTAATATATATGAGGAAACCTAAAGAACGCTTCCACAGTGAGGATCAAATCCGTGACTTCCCGGTCGCTAGTCGGACACAATATTCATAACGACATGGCGACCTGTAACCCTTGGATGTGAATAAGGATATAAATCAAAACGAAGTGTACACTAAATAATTATGTTCACCGTTTATGTATAAAGTTGTTGAATGTGAATATGTTTATCCGTAAACACTTGTTTAAAGCCTTGTTATCACTATCGTGCGATCGAAAGCGAGCACATTACAAATCCTTTCAATGACGGTTCTATTGTATTGAATATGAAAGTGCAAAGAATTGTTTGAAATTTTCTTACACTTACAGAGGATATAAAAATAAATCGAACCTCTTATGCATGTCGACTTAAATTCTTAGATTTAAAGCTCCAATATATATTAGTAGATCTGACGTATACATTTGATCCATCGTACCAACAGAAACGGTTAGTACACAATCATTTATCCGTAAAAGCTACCCTTTTTATCACATACATATTCGTAAAACTTAACAAAATAAGTCCAATCGACCTGTCTATCTCGGCGGATATGATGTAATCCTTCCTCAGTTGCGGGTCTGACTCCTGTGTACAGAGCGACCACCGGATGTGAGGGCAGTTATCGCACCACTTTGGCGGCAATCTGGTCAAAATCACATCAGAATCATAAATACGCTTCGATATTATATCATGATGAGAGCTGTGAAAGGTCAATTTCTCACGATATATGTATATCGGCCAATCAGAACTTTTCTATCATGTTCTTCAAAATTAAAGTGAAAGTAAAATAAGCTAAGTTACGTTTCCGATGCATTTGTTTAACATCGTATTTTAATACGAATAAAGCAGTTTGAGTTGCTGTGTGTGGTATTAGCAAATACAAAGAACACTTTGCGATAGATAAAACAATACGAAGTAATATTCATTTCCTTTATAAATTCGATCTAGTTGCACGCTAAGCACAAAACGAACAGCACAATGCTTCCTTTGCGCGTGCAAAGTTAAGTGACGTGTGAACAAGACAACCCCGCATAATTAAGGTTAAAGATCACTAATAATATTAGAATCCTCGACAAATTAGGCTACACAATTACGAACCGTTATTTCATTCTCATGCAATGCTCACTATGTATGATAATTTGGTGTTTTTTTGTAATTGATTAACTTTTCCCACATTCTCGTAGTCAATATCTTTATATATGCTCATTCTGAATACCCCCACCCTCGCTGGATAATATGTGCTGTTGTTGCTAAATTATCGGAAGTCAAAATATTGTTATAAAAATTGTACTTTGTTATATTGCCCTTATTGTATATGTTATATACTTGGGTGAAAATAAAAGTTCTGTTCTGTTCTGTTCTGTTCTATAGCCAGCACTTTTATTGACTGTGAATTCCTATAAAGTTTTTTTTTATTCGGCTCTCACAAGAAATTGCTACTACATTCCTGTACGGAAAAATATGCACGTATGTCACAGTATCCCGGCGTTTACCTCTGTGAGACGAAAACGAATGGATTCATCGACGGGTGCTTGTCGTCTGCTGTCAACATTCTCCGCTGTCGGCCCGACGATTACGTTGTCAAAGACTGAAAAATGAGAACGCTGCGAATGATGTTAACCGCATTTCAAACTTTGAAACTCACAATTTTCTACCGATTTAATTGTCAACGTAGCAGTATTACACTTGTGATGTATGTGCACTATGAATTTTGGAGAAACGGCGCGACTTGAATCCAAATTGTATAACTGATGCTTTAACAATGAAAACATGTGCTGGTGGAAAATTAGATATATTGTGTCAATTGTTTTTCAATTCATGTTAGTTCGATGAAGTCACCTGTATTTTTTAAATGTAACGTGATGCTGTAACATCACCAATATTAAAAGTATGGTCTATGTAAAGAATAGCAGGTTAATGTACTACCATTATGTAATGTATTCGGTTGTGCTTACATTAATATAAATACGAGGATTGCCGAGCCGGTCTTTGAAATTATTCCGAGCCTGAAGTATTGTAAAATGAAAAGGCTTAAAAAATGTGTATTTGTTCATCAAACAACTGTGTACATATATAGAAATATGTTCATCGTTTATAATTATTTATAAAATCTGTTTTTGTTGGAGCGGGGTCGTTTCGTCTTTAAAAGTAAAACGTATTACATCTTGGTGTAAAACTTGGTGTTAATCTGATTCATTTCTACTGAAAATAACGACGTGAGAGCTGATTCAAATTAAGAAATATATCAGGTACCGTTGTATCAGACCGATACTATCATAGTGGTATGATAAAAAGGAACACAATTAAAAACGCATACTGCTCTAATATAAAATAGAAATTTAATGCAAAATGTTATCAGGCCATTATCAGCGTTGTGGTTTTGGAAAAAAAGTACAATATAAACATTCCATTAAATATACCTGAACGGAAAACTATGACGCCTTTCGTGACATCACTCGGCACCGGAAGTATGCTTGAGTTCAGCAGGTTCTGCGCTGATTTCGAGTACACAGTGTACTGACCCTTTCGTGGTAAGATTTTGTGATAATTAATTGGTTATCTTTAGTATGTTCAAATGTAAATATTTATAAAAAATAAATCCAATAAATGTAGGTTTAATAAACCTGAAGTATTTAAAGGGTTTTTAAGATTGTTTACGAGAACACGACAGTCAATTTAAATAACATGTTTTGTTTTGTAAACAAACATGTTTCTACCTAAATTCCGATTTTCCCGTCAAAATGTAAACTATGTCACCATAGTGACCGGCGAAGTTCACAACGCATTTTGAAATGAATGTTCCACCTGTGGTTTCCACGATCCACTTCTCAGTCTTCCTGACTACGCTACAAACACGTGATCGAAGTAAAATGCGTGCACCTTTCTTACGCGCATAGTTAGCGAGCAGGACCGAAAACAGCCACGGGTCGGTGACTGCTTCGCTCGGAATCCAGAGACCGCCTAGCGCTCCGGAAGTGATGTTTGGTTCCCTTCTGTAAAGTTCTGAGCAGCTAAGTTCATGTATGGTCGTGCATTTTGCGGCGTTTGAGTTGGCCATTATTTGTAAAAACCTCTTGAGCTGCAAAATACGAAAGCCTTTAATGAAAAACTGTATAATGGACAATTTGTCGGACAATCTGGTTGGGTCAGCTGCAAGCCATTACAGCTACTTTCAACAAGCCTATGGTCACATGTTCCAATGATTGTAATTTATACCAAACAATCACAACAAACATAATGTTACAATGATTCGCACGTGCTAACCTGTTGTTCATTCCATGCCACCATAGTGACGCCAATATGATTGACTGGTACTCCCAGTTTGTCAAACAGCGTAAACACTCGCGATTGGCATCGCTGAATACAATCTGGTTCAAGTCTATCCGCGGCGTCAAAACCGGTGTGGAGCATCCCGCTGGATATGTTCAATAAATACGATACATGTTTACAAATAATAATGAGAAATGCAATACCATATGTACATATGTGGCTGTTATTTTATATCATGTATTCTTTTAATAAGATCATTGTGTGTTGATTTGTTTAGCCTAAAAGGAGCCTATTAAAATGATAATGAAATACTTACCATGTTTGTTGCATAAGGGACATGAACTGTTTAAGACAATGAAGTGGACATGTGTCACCTGTTTCCCGAGCTTGCTTCTGCAGCAAGGTGCTCGTTCTTTTCCAACAGTAGACATGAATACCCATGTGACGTCAACTCGAATATGCATGCGCATCCAACGACGCCGCCCCCTATGATGATGATATCAAATGTTTCTTCCATTCTATTGGTGAAAGGAAGAAAAACGCACATAGTAATTATTTCTTCATTTGTAATAGAAACGGTGTGCGTTTCCTGAAAAAGACTCCATGTTAGGCTGAAACAAGTTATTTAATTTGATTTGTCAAAACATGAAATCAGGTAATGTGTATTTTTTTCTCCGTCATTAAGTACTTAAACTTATGTTATACATATAAAAAATAGCTCATCGTGTTTCTTTCATTGTCTCAATGTATTGAACCGCGTTAGTAAGAGGTGTATGGATTAGTCTTCATTATGCTACTTTATCCGTCGTAAGGTACTGAACCCTGGTGCAACACAGTATTGATCGAGAGTTGATTGTTCGACAGAGTTTAGTTATTTTAATGCATATTTAATAATACAGAATAATGTAAATGTTTTTTCAAACTGCCTCATGTTAAAAGCAAAAGGTTATGCTAACCGTGGGTAAAGCGACTTACCTCTCGATGAAATACTATCGCTGTTTGCTGTAAAGTTAAACCATTTGTACAATAACACGTATTACATCGCTTCTCATATCACTTATCTCCCTTAATGTTCCGCTTACATGACATATACCATGAGTTCGGTGTTAGTAGTTGCACTCGAACCTGAATGTTGTACAGTGATACTATGCGCAATCTGTAAATGGAATGTATCATTTCGTTTTATCATGAATTTAAAGTTAAAATGAAGTAAAGATATGGTGGAATTCTAAATCCGTCCAATCTTCGATAAGTGTGCATACATTGGTACTTAAAAACACGATATTTTCGCGTAAACGTTTAAATACAAATGAAAACAGGACGACTCAAATTGGTTAAATTAAACATTAATCCATGTCAGAATTTCAAAATCAAACATGACTAAACAATCTTACTATTCAGGATTTTTAGCATGTAAAGCAAACAAAAACAAAACCTGTGTTTGTGAAACGCAATGCCCCATACTGCGCTTTGAAGCCAAACGCCAGATATTCTAGAGAAAATTGTTAAGTTCAATGCTAATATCTTCGCCAAAATACAATGGATCGGTTCGACAATCACACTTCATCTGCAGGTCATGTTGGTAGACTCACATTCCAAAAATCAGCTCACTATCTGAAAGCGTTGCGTAAAAAACCTCCGGAAAACCTACGTACATGTATTATAAAAAGGGACCTTTTCACGTTTTGGTATATTGACACAATTTTAAAAAAAGTTTCAGATTTGCAAATGTTCTTTGTAGTTAGGATATTTGTGAGGAAACAGTAATACTGAACACATACCGTGCTCTAAATATCAAATATATGCATCTTTTGACGATTTGAAATCCTGAAAACTATAGAGCGTTGCAACGCGAAACGATTTAATAATTTGGAGAGTTCTGTTGCTGTCGTTATATTTTGTGACACTACGAGGATAGCTTATATAAAGTATAAAATACATCACTCATTGTATGTGGCCGAATGGTCAAAGCGCTAGATTTTTACTCCAGGGAAGTGTGGTTCGAGCCCAGTTGAGGGTATTTTTTTCTTATATTAATTGTATTCTTGTTTTTTACTGGAGCTTTTAAGATGCAATGTTTACATTCTGCAATATAAAGCATTTGATGACAAAGTTCAATATCTTCCAAAATATGTGAACAGTTCCGCTTAAATATTGGACTATTACATTTACAACTATCGAATATATATATATGTAATTAGATATGTGTATTTACGTCAAATTCTTATGTTATCTGATCCACATAATCGTACCTACACATGAACAGACTTGTGGTGTAACAGGCATACCAATTAACGCTTTTAGTTTACACTGTGTGTTTGCTGTGGACAGAATGCTGCCTCTTTAAAAAATTGCTTTTTTTCAAGACCGTTGCGTTTCTTAAATTGATAAAAGGTAATGAGTGAAGGTTAAACAAATCGTGTTTTTAATTTTTACTTTAACTAATATGTACATTTCCATCTTAAATTTAGACTTTTTAAAATTATAAATGAAAAAAAAAAGAAAAAAAAAAGAATTAAAGTTTAAGCAATATTAAAACATCATCAACTTTTTGAGTTTATTTCAGAGTATATGTTTATATTCCCTTTTAAAATTTTACTTACATGTAAGTGCAAAGGTAAAGGCAATTTTTCAAATAAAAAATCTGCATCTGTCTGACATCTCGCAAACTTTCGCCATTAAATTTTTCGAAAACGATTTTACTTCAGATCCTTCTCGGCAATATAGTGTTATATCACTTTTAAAGTGAAACTTAAATCAGAGGTACAAAAAGAGAAATAATACAGTTTTAGTCAAAGGCAGATATCTACGTTTCAATAAAACAATCTACCTCGGCCTGAAATGTTTTATCAATATCTTTTTCTTTTCTCATTTTTTTAAACAAAGTTTACTTAATGCTAAAGATTACTTTGATAATTATACGTGATTGATTACCTTCCATAAAAGAAACAATTTAGTTCGATGCAAATGCATGACCGAAAGGTTTCCTTAAAAAGGGCTTACTCGGTCTTAAAAATTACATTTTGTCGCTTAATATTGGTTCAGAGGCAAACATTTTATAAATCTAGCATAAATTATAGGTATTTTACTTTAATGTTGTGAAAAACATGGAAATTTAAGTGTATGTTGCACGTGTGTTTAATTCTACTGGGCAATGTCATAAAATCATGTTTCTGAGGTTAACGCGGGCGTGCACGCAGAAATAACTCGGGATTGCGACATATAACAGAAGAAGGCCGCGATATAACACGCGATGTTCCACAGCCTTTAATTGATGTCTCAAATCGTGTGTGTGTGTGGGGGGGGGGCTTTATATATCGTTGTCTTATGTTTTTCTTCTCATTTACAAGGTTTAGTAATACATGTGGTGTCTCAAGTTGTAAACATGTATTTCTAAGCTTTTATTTCGTGAAATAGTTTTCATAACACAAGACTGAGATTTCAACTCGGCATAGAAAGTGGACTCTAGTGCTATCAATGTTTTTATAAGAAACGACCTGGCGACCTATATATATATATATATATATCTTCTTTAATACTGTCTTTTTTCAGTTGGTTTATTAAATATAAAAAAAAATACCACAACACAATTTTAGAATAAAAACAACACAAGCACATGCATTAAACCCCTTTTCCGCATATATATAGACAAGCCTGGCATAAACATGGCACATTTTACATATATTTTCTGTATGTTCAATTAAGACTTCTGATATTTACAAGAGCATATAAAAGTAAATAAAATTAATAATAAATTAATTATTAAGTAAATAAAGAATAAATTTTGTTGTCTTTTCCCATGCAAGTTTATCATGCGAGGTTTCGAACCATGGTAGCGCGAGGCTTGCCGAGCGCTAGCATGGTTCGAGCCGAGCATGATAAACTTGATCTTTATCCCAAACTCACATAATATTCTATTTATCCTATTATTTCCTCCCATTTTTCATTAATAAACATTAAATATCGCAGTTTTTGACAATTTTATTCTTCGGAAGTTGGCAAACCCGAGTGAGTCATTCCGCGTAGATTTTATAACAAAGTAGTCCGTGAGATAGCAAACGTTTTATCGAACAAACAACCTGTGTTACATATGCCACTCATAATATTGTGTTGAAAACGAAACAACGCTAATTTATATCAATAACAATAAATCAATAACGATAGCTCTATATTATTTTCGGGGCACTGTTGATTTTTGTTCTTTTGCAAACAGCAATTCTAGTGCAGAATATGTACAGCATAAATAAATGAAAATAAATATATAACAAGAAAACAAACGTTTTATTATATTATTTATTTCTTTATTTCGTATAATTTAATAACATTCTGAATTGATAATAATTATAAATCCATTATTTTTTATGCCTATAGATGAGATCGTTGAAAATATTACTTTCACATAAACTTTATGAATGAGGTTAAAAAGTAGTTCCGTCTATAAATAGCAATCGGAAAATACCCTGAAAATAGCGATAGTATAAAGCTCATGTTTATACGATCGTTGTTATTCTATCGATTTTCATCTGGTAATAGGATAAATTATGTTTAAGCTTGTATTTATCATAAGTGAAAGACTTGCTGAGTGATTAGTATGGCCTAAGCAAGTTGTATATACGACATGACTTGATGGTTAGCATAAGTGAGCATAAGGCACTATGTGCAAGATGTATTTACTGCACTTATAATATACTTAGTAAGTCGTTCCCACGACATAGCTTACTTGTTCTCTACCCTTTTGTTTAATGCATCTATCCTTTATTGCCTGCATCGTTCTTTTTTCACTGCACTCCTCTTTCATTTAGTTTTGCGCTCCTGTTAGAGTATTATTAAATATAACACACTAGAAACATTGAAAAACCATCCTTTTTTGTAGGAAAAATGTCAACAACTGGAGTCCAAAAAAAGAAAAAAAAAGTATGGTTGACCAGAAATGATAAATATAAATTTTATTATAAACTTTTGAAAATGTGTATACCATCACTTTAACAAACACATTTATATATCATTATTCATATATAATTAATATACACTATAACATTAAAGATATTTTATTAAAATGTTTTCAATATTTCTGTATCTTTTATTTTCTTGTGTGTAAATTATGATTTCTGGCCCACCATACTTGTTCAAGTGTACTATTTTTTTACTCCAGTTGTTTACAATTTTTCTTACAAAAAAGGATGTTTTTTCAGTGTTTCTAGTGTGTTATATTTAATAATACTCTAACACTTTGTTCTACAGTGGTGCATGTTCCAGCTGGTTACAGTGGATTTATGAAGAAAATAAGAAAATAAGGACTTTGGTCGCCCAGGAAGAGAGTGGTTTTTAAGATGAAAATATGTAATTATTTACTATTTTTGAAAGATTTCAATACAACTGGTTCATGAATTACTGAAGTATATGCTATGTTTAGTATGCATATTGCTCCAAACTTAATATAAAATGCTTTTATAAGGAATTATTCTTTAACATTACCCCACCCACTTCTTACCATTTCAGGAAGTGATATGTCCTTAACATTTCTTTTTACATACTCGGTGCATGCTTAATGAGTGCTTATTAACAATATTACTCTCGACTCGAAACAGTGGCAGCTCTGAGCTTGTGGTGAAGCTTTGTCAAGCTTCAATAATATATTGTAAATGTTAGTTTGAATTACATATTATATGTAGTAATCGATATATAAATATTTTTATGAAGATAAAATATTGATGTCATCAAATAAATTGGTATAATTAGATGTCTGTTATATATATAGCTGTTTTGTTATTTCAGAATGCGCCAAAAGGCAAGTCTATCGCTTCATCGTTTGAAAAGAAAGCGCTCCATACCATCGCAAACAATACGATTAGATACACCAAAACGCATTTCATCAACTGAATGTCCCACAAGAGTTTGTCTGCAACAAATTACACCTGTGCTAACGCCCATTAAGTCACAATTTCGTTCATCAGGTTATAAAGTATTTTCACCCAAAAAGCGAGCAAAGAAAAGCATTTCTGCAAGAGCTCCTTTGAGCATAAGCCATCTTGTGAAAAAATATGCCCTGGCAGTCATGACGCTACTTAATCAGGTTTTATTCTGAACATTTACAATGGATCAGTCAAAACGAAACGCGAACAGTTAATCGATATCCAAGAAGTGGAATCGATATCGGGTGAATCTCAAAGCTATGAGAACAACAACACAAGCAGACAATGTAACGTGATACATATTTATAAAATAGTTTGTACTAATGTATCTTAGGTATAGAAATAGTTGTATATCTACATCTCGTATATTAAAGTGATATTATGGGCATTTTTCACTGTTGAATTGAGCTGAAAAGAATTAACTGGTCAAAAGAGTTAGTTAAAATGTGGTAACTGACCAATTATCTGCAACTCATCTTGCTACCAGTTGTTTATAAAAATATATTTTATATTCGATATTTTACATGACTCACCCAGGCAAGTTGATAAGTCTTGTGGATTTTTACATTTATCAGTAAGTACACTATGTTCGTTGTAGGCGTACGGTTAAAAATATATTTCATTCGCACCCAGCGCTTTCGAAAATTTGCATAATAGAATATGTTCTATTAAACGAAATACCATTTGAGCATACGATAAATATTTTTTAAGGACGGCGGCGTTTAATTATTTATAAATTTTACCATGAAGTAGAAAGGATAGTATATGTTGCGAATAGTCGTTATTTAATGAAACCTCATATTGGAAAGGTGGAATAAATTGAGTCACTAGACCTCGTTAACTGTGTTTGTTGATACAAACGGTACCGGTATATGGTGAAACCAGCCCCAGTTAATACCACTACCGGTCAACAGCGGCCAAAGAAGAGCACGCTAAACCAGCCGGATATAAGCTTGACAGAAATACTGCCTCATAAAGACGGTGAAACCAGCCCCAAAGCCAAGCCCGGTCTACAGCGACCGAAAAAAAACAATCCCCATATGAGCTTGACAGAAATACTGTCTCAAAAAGGCCTTTGAAACTATAGAGACTTCCTAAAGGGTTCACCTACCCTTCTTGTATCTGTTTTAGCCGCTCGTCAGAGTTTGTGACTTGTAAGAAGTCCGAATTACATCGCAGCTCCGAGACGCCATTCTGTCATAAACAACGAGAATGTGTTGAAATGTCTGTTTATGATAAAGCCCTGGTCCTCGAATACTTTCTTAAAGATACATGTTTATAACTTACCAAGATCATATTTTCGTAATGGACTACGAGAACGTTCGGTTTTTGTTCAGCGATGAATTTCTTCCAGGAACAGAAATAATTAAATAGTTGCCCGGAGGTATTAAAAGACATGTTACCAGTTGATAATTATTTGATATGTCTTAACAACTCTGCAAGTTTGGTCTAACGACTATGAAAGTAATCCATCTAAAACGTAGTTCGATTAACCTTATATTATTAACCTATTAGAAATCTTGGAACATTTAAACTTCGTTTTTCATTGGTTGAATATTTAAAATTAAGACTGCATACGAATAATCATTGTCATTGTGTATTTACCTGCAAATAGGTAAATTGTTTACTTTATAAAAAAACTATATAAAGGCACTCGTTTCCTAATTAAGTAAGCAACGTGTTGTAGATTTACGGAATCTGTGTACATGACAATTTTCGCATATTAAAAAAATACATAAAGCACAGAAATATGATAAATCTCGTAAACTCTTTCAGTCAATCCAAAATTTGAAGGATGCGCCCCATTCCATCTCTGTTCGGTCAAATATCTCGTGTTTCTTCACGTGGTAATTATTAGCGACCATAGTGTGAAGTGGATTGCGCGCGATAAGAATGATTTTGTCGCCATTTTGGAGATGATCGGTGGGCAACCAGGACGGTCCGAGATGAGAAAGAATGATTCTGGGAGGAGTTTGCTGCGCCACCATCTCGACTGGCAACAGGTCCAGGTTCTTAGGGGACACCGACATAATGTCATTGACCGGTCCCGGATGCACGAGGAAGTGTACAAGGTTGTTGAACCAATGCAACCTATATTCGGAAGAATATATAGTAACGCGATATAAGCAAGAACACATTTACTCAGAATGTATCGCGTACATGTGTAAATGGTGCTCTGTCTTGTCTATTTAAACAAAAAAATGTGTGTTAAATTAACCATGGTAACATTTTGGTGACAAATTTCTCTTTCTTTACCGACATAAAGAAGGCTTAATTCTTCGCAAATAATTAACACTTCGTGCTGATTGTGTACAGTTCTTTGTGCACAGTTTGGCAAAATGACAAACTTCACCAAAAATTGTTATAGATTAAAAAATGAGTGTATGTATTATGCTTATTCAAACAAGCAAAATAACACTCCTTGCTATGAAATAAGGTGAAAAAAATATATATTCGTTTATTGATCACGCATCGAAATAGTAAATTTTATCAATCGCTATATAAATTATAAGCATAAATGTATTTAATTTAATATACTCTCACTGTTGAAGATAATGTTATCGCATAGTAATAGTTCATACATATGTATGTATTTAAATGTGTCGGGGAATTAGCTCAAGTGGTAGAGCGCTCGCTTAGCATGTGAGAGGTAACGGGATCGATTCCCGTATTCTCCAAAGTTTTAGTTTTTTACATTTCCAAAATAAACCATCATTTTAAAAACACGATCGTCTTAAGTTCAAAATCTTTTCTACACGAAATTATCACATTTAAAACGCCCGTATACCATGTAAAGCATAATATTGTGATCAAGACTCAAATCCTACTAGGCCATTTTACGCAAAGTGTCGTATAAAATAAGGAATGAATGATCTAATAAGCCTAAGACTTTCGATGCAATCGAGCAAAAAGTAATAGGCTAAAACTAATCCTATTTGATAAATTTGCATATTAACTTTAAACTTTATGAAATTCAGGTTAAGATTAATAAAAAGACACAATCGATACATTTTGTAAGAAATCCTTTGATTATATATTATTCTATTATTATAAGACCGTTCGTATTTGATAATGTGCATCCTTCCATATTCCATTAGCGAACGGTACAGGCTTATCCGGTACGATATTTTACGCTCATGATCTAAACCCTATTTTCCCAGAGCGAGACTCATATATAACACAAATTTACCCACCAATTTTAGGATAGCTGCACAGCAGGATGTCATGGTCCTGGTACAGGAAGTCCTCTATAGCCTTCAACTGCTGTTCGGGCTCGACCTTCTTCGCGTTCGCCGGTGAGACCAGTGCCTCGTGCTATATGACGTCAAAGCCGACGCCGGCGGCGTCACGAACTCAGCTTGTCGCCCATTCCATGATGAGTTTTCTGTACTAAATATGAATTAAATAAAGTATCATGTTATCCAGTTTTAAACCAGATTTTTACTGTGTATTTGCTGTCAATCACGTAGCTTTTTTCGAAAGTTGTTTTAAATGGACCTGTTCACGTTTTGGTAAATTGACAAAATTAAACAAAATTGTTTCAGATTCGCAAATTTTCGTTGTAGTTATGATATTCGTGAGGAAACAGTAATACTGAATATTTACCATGCCTTAACATATCCATTATACGTATCTTTTGACGATTTAAAGACCTGAAAATCATAACGCGTTGCAACACGGAACGATGGAATAATTTGGAGAAATCTGTTTTGTCGTTATATGTTGTGACACTACGAGGATTGCTTATGTAAAGTATAAAATACATCATTAATTGTATGAGCACGGATGGTCGAGTGGCCTAAGTGTTAAACTTTTACTCGAGGGGTCAGTGGTTCGAGCCCAGTCGAGGGTTACTTTTTTCTTTCTTTAACGAGCTTTTTTGATCCAATGTTTACATTTATCATTATAAAGCATTTAATGAAAAACTTTAATACATGCCAAAATCTGTAAAAAGGCCCGTTGAAACAATATCATATGCACACACGCTTGCCAGTTATAACTCACGCAACGAGTTAAGGTTAACAAGGCCACGGGTGACATAATATAACAACTAATGATTTTGTTTTCAAGTAGACGAATGAATTTTGAATCGACTGGATGTGCATGCGGTTAAGTAGAAATAAAGTATATCACGACCGTTAATCACTGGCGCCTTCTCTTATTCGGAGATGCTCCAATACACGTGACAGACTTCCAAGGTGGGTCTAAGAACCGGAAGTTTAAACAAACTATTAACAAATCTAGAGGGAGAGTAGTTATGCTATATGTTTTTATTCAACACATTTGGTCATAGTTGATAAATCTGGCAATGAATTTCGATTCTCACGGTATTTGTAATTTTCTGAATTTGTAATTTCGGGCCATCAGAGGACGTCCAAAACACTTTTTGAGACCTTATAGATTCAAACTTTACATTATAGATGACAAAACGGTTTTGGGAATTTGATATTGTGTACTATTATATTTCTGTTCATCCAATTAACTGAAACATTGTTTTACAACACATTTTTGTCGTTTTATTTTTTATATTTTCCTTAGCTGCCTAAATATGTTGAAATGCTTTATTTATGACCCTGTTCATATCAGTTCCCCAATCAGTAATTCATCGCAATATGCGCAAGTTTCACTGATACATGGATTCAATGACTTAAGTTCCCTGTATTGTTTCTTCAAAAATATATATAAGAAGGCAAAATAAATATGCCCTATGTTCCGACTTATATCGCCAAAAAGGTAGACAGGTTGGCCAAACGTGTGTTATGTCGCCGCCATTAGTATAGCTGTATGGCATATATCTTCACCCTGTTATTGTATTTGTGCGTGTATGTGTTCGTGTAAGTAAAGTATGCATGTGTATTTGTGCGTAGGAGCCGATTTCGTGCCCGGCTCATACTTTGAAATGCTGCTTAAAGGGATAGTATTTCTTAAAATCGTACAACAATGCACGACTACAAAGTAATTGGTGACTGTCAGCTATAATTTTTAAAAAGCTTGTAGAGAGTTCGCTAACTATATAAAATCCTGTAGGTACTAGTATTTAATCACGTGCTCATTTCGTTTCCTTAATATGAACAGCAAGGGTACTTAAAATCCAACCAGATTTTTAAATATTGAGACAAAAAGTTTAAATTTCAATTAAAGTGAAAAAGTTAAAATTTATTAATATCCGCACTAAATATTGATCAGGTCATATGCTTCAACAAATTGATTGAAATATCTAATAGAAAATCGTGACCATAGGGCCCGTTTAAAGCACAAACGGTTTGTTGCATTAAACGTTAAAATGAGCTGGCCAAAATATATTTTTATTTGTGGTATCTTTTTTTTTTTACTTTTTGATTTTTGATAATATTTATAGGTTATTTGAGGCTGACAATCTATTTGAAAAAGTGTTACCAATAGTCACGAAGCTTGTTTTCAACAGTTTACCATAATGCATTAACCATGATCTGACTAAAATATTTAATTGTTTATTGAGTGTGTGTTTATTTTATGTCCAAAATTGGTTATAAGCCGTCGGTATTAGTAGTTAAAAGGGCTCTGACTTACTCATGTGGTGTTAAAGAGTCAGTATTTGATATTTGGCGAGAACCTAGATCGGGTCCAATATGAATGTACTACCCTGTATCACACCGTGCGGGTCACACTATGTAAACTGATAAATAACCGATAACAAGCCATGTTTTTTACTTTCTTAAGTAAATGTTGTCATGTAAAAACTACTACTAGCATATGTGTGGCACAGCTTATTTGACCATATTTGACCAGCGTAACCAGGAACAGTGGTCTAGATACAAAATTAGGTGAAAGGAAGTATGTATTAGACTGATAAAACTTACATGCTATCAGACAGATATAAACAGTCCCGTGGCAGACGCCAGGATTGCATCACTTGATTAGGGATGACGGTTACATCACATTCAAATTGTATTTCCAATTGATTTCATGTTTCATACTTTTTTTTAACTTTCAAGTTCATTCTGGTTTTAATTAAAATTCAAAATACATGCACGCATTTTATAGTGTATGCAAATGCCGTATAGTGTGGGTTTAAAATGCAAAATACATTCACCGTTGTATAATGCAATCGTGTGACAATTTAAAACGTTCGAATAAGTTTTAAGTTTTTTCTATTTCAATAAAATGACAGGGAAATAAACATTTAATCACAAGCTGTTCTTATATCACTGACTTTCAATAAACCAAATACCGATACTCTATAGCAATATCAAACAAAAACACTTTGTATTTGCTTTTTGAAGGGAACTTTTATTTATAAGTAATTGCTTTTTTCCGAGATGATGTAACACTTATTCAAATATATATCCGTCATATAGCGTAAATTAATTTGTTATAAATGTTTGCGATTATATGAACAAGGAATTGCACAATATTAATAACATTAATTGATGTAAGTAAATTATACAAACATGTAATGAATTATGTTTAAGTTGTACATACAATCAACCATCTATATATATTTTTGTGTTGATGATAATTGTTATCATTTTATACCTTTTCCGCGACTTTCTTACTAGTTGAGTAGTATTCAGGAGTGGCGATACTTAGAGCACTAGGATTCACGGCTTCCGATATAGCAGCCGGCTTATCAACGGCCTGGTGGATAAAATTGCTGTATATCAGTTTTGTCGAAAACTTAACATATAATGTATCGTTCTACTTCTTGTGGGTACAGCAATAAACTTTATTCACAAGTTTATTAAAAATGGAGTTATGCGCGGATACGATCGCTTAAATTGCACTTGTAATGTCCACACGCGTAATAACAAAATTAACCAGTATTGACACGACACCATCATTTCTCTAAGCCAATAACCTTGCTAACTTCACTGACCTTTATAGCTGCTGGTGTCGGGTTCCAATTACTAAACATATTTAGCACTTGCTCTTGCTAATAATACGGGCGCCGCTTTTGCGAAGAGACTTCGTGGATTATTGTTATTGTGATCTAAGTTATGCACTTGTCTTAATGTGTTACTTGTTAGCTTGAGCCAAGAGTCGACTATCTTAATGATACATATTGTGAGAGTTATCGCCTTTTGTCAATGTGTTGCATTTACACTTTGAATGGGGTTTATCTAGCAAAATGATCGCTGTTACTTTGTGTGTAAGCCTCCCGCACTCATCGATTTCTAATCATTGCATGACAAACGTCAAATTGTCCAGCACTCACCTAATAAGTCTGCTCTTTCTACCAGAGGTTACCATTTATGTGTACATTAATAATGTGTATGTTTAATAACATATTTCCGGATCGTAGTAGATGTGGATAACATATTATATACAACATACTGTGTTTTATTGTATCTACCAACAGCAGGCATAAATAATCAATTCCAAATCACTGTTTGTACAATTGACAGTATGTACACCAAATAAACATAACCTTTGGATTTGTTCGAACAGGTTTTTACAACAATTAAACATGAAATACCCAGAGTCATTATACGTCTTCTTATGTTTAAATGATTATGAGAATAGCGTATGTAACAAATTATATGATAATATATTTGGTTCAAATGACGAAATACACATACGGATATTTCGAATAAAGTATACAGCAGTTATTAATAAATCATTTAAATCCTTAGTTATCTAACACTGGAATCACAAATATCATTTTTTTACTTAACATATAAAGGAGATTTATCAACTTATGTAACAATCAGTACAGTTACTGCCCTTTTAATCTGATTCTACTCATACCTTTAAGTCATGACAAAAATAACTAAATGTTACAGTGAACTTGCACGTCAATCATACGGATGTAAAAAAATAAGTTTCGACGCGTCGCTTCTGGTTTAAAAACAACGATTTGATTTTTATTACTTTCTTGATATATGTTTAGAACGCACAGGTCAGAACGAAAAATAGGAGTTTTTTATTTACATATCTCACGATTAAAAAAGCCATATGCATTAAAGATGATGACACGCTACTGTAGATTGCAAACACATATACAATTCAAAGTATGTTTATTTTTTTGTCTGAATCTTTTGTGTTGTTGATGGTCTCCGTTTGTTTTTCCCCGTGTCCGAATATAATATGCGCGTATCATGTTGAATATATACAATTATACAGGGAAAACATTCCTGTAAGTTAATTGTTGTTTTATGTCATGGACACATTTTGCATTTACTATTAAAGGGACAATCTAATGGACGTTGTACATTCTTTTTTGAGGCGTGCAAAAATATGATTTGTAAACTGATTTGCGCGAAATGTTGATTACTCGTGTCGGCAAGGGTACAATCAATTCTTTGATTGAATATAAAGATTACCCTGTTTCAATCTGTCCTGTATATAAATACGTAAAAACGCTGATAAATTACCCTAAATTAAGATGTGTCAGTCTTGACAATGTTCATGTTTATGATTCAGTATAAAAGTGACTTGGTTTGAATCTGTGGTGGGAATGAATATAGAGAAAATGTGATGCACTATTTAAATGTGTTCTTCTAGAGACAATGTTCATGTTCATGATTCAGTATAGACTCGGTTTAAATCTGTCTTCGTACGATGGCGAGGAAATCCAGTTGTTTGCGATCCATTTTCTCCCTTTTAGGAGATCACATCCCCCGTGCTGCGAACGTTGGTCCGCTTTTCCAAGGTAACCAGTCTAAAATATATAGTTGTTTTTTTAATAAACGAAATATGCAGTGTATAGGTCATATTAAGTTCATGAAGTTATATTGTACTAGTAATTTAGTTAATATCGTCAGCAATGTTACCATTTTATAAATTATATAGTTAAGAGTGAACAAGGTTACATGTGAGTATGTTATTTATTAATGAGAAATTAACGAAGTAACATGTGAAGGAGAAAAACAATCTTGGGGTAAGTAGGTTACAAGTGTTAACAGCACTATGGTTTAGAGAATACCAGTGTATATGTAAAGTAGTTGATCGTCAACGAGGTAACCAGTGTACAAGTAACATAGTCATATAGCTAACTAATGACCCTTTCTACGATAAATATACTTAAGTGCGAACGGTTGTAATCCGATAATATAGTACAGCGTAAACAAGGTCACCGGTGTATAATATATATTTAAAGGGTAAACGAGATTTCCAAACAAAGTAATATAGTCTTGAACAAAAAGTTAAACAGTTTGAAGTAAAAATACTTCAGATTATATGAGGTCTGCAATAATAACGAAACATCATCAACCTACGCTAAAATAAAAGTTACAAATCAGTGGACATCCCAATTCCAATGGACCTCATTATACAACGACAAATTTTCATGTTTCCAGCCTCACATCAGAGCAATTATGATTTCAAATAAGGAATCAGTCCTCTGCCATTCACAGCATATTAATTATAGTGTATGTTGTGTATAAGAACACAATATAATGTACCTCGCATAATTGCAGACGAAGGATAAACATGCGGTTTCGGCAATAAATTTGACGGACACCTTTAAACACTGTAAACGCGTCCCCGAAACTATACATTTGATCGTCGATATGTCCGTTTGACGAGTCGACCATTTAAGTTTAATGCATCAGGGTAGCAATCCAATAGTTGTCTTCAACAGCAGTTGCATTTAAACATATTCATTTGTGATCAACATTAAAAACGTTAAATCAGATATATTTTATTTAATGTCCAAAATTTATTTTAAAATTTGAAAGTAAGACAAAAAACAATTAAAAGTAACCCACTGACAATAACATTATCATAAACGTATATTGTCGTAAGGTGCTGCCGATATGTCGTAATCAAACGCAAAATAACTAAATATTCATTTTGTTTAACCTACACGGTAAAAAATGAAATGCAAATCTGCGCTACAGTCGAACATTCATGCAAACAAGATATGGCTTCTATTGTCACGTGTCCATTAACAAATCACGTGGTGTAAGTGAAACATTTTGGAAGCAGAATGAAAACACCACAGGTGAACATGATAACACACCTTTTCTAAGTATTGTTAGGCCATCTAGCTTAGAAAGTGTGACAATTTAACACAATCTCATGGAAGAGTGCTGTTGTTGTTTTCACTTTCTTCCAAAATCTTACTATTTCAACATTTTGTAGGACAAAATCCTACCAGGCTATTCCTAGTAATCTGATTATAATGTGTAAGGTATTTTAGGAGAACTGACCGATGTGAAAACTATACCTACTTCATAACTATATGTATACCTGTTCGTCTATAAAATGGTTGTACCACATGATGGCTGTTCCACGGACTGGTTTCACCACCAGACTCGAGTTGTAGCAATAATAACTCAGATTGTGCCAATCCTGTTTCTCTAAATCCACAGTTTTCTCCTAAAAAGTTCATGTCAAATATCGTATGAAAATCAAGTTGTAAAAGCTATGAAACATTTTGCAATATTTTGCAGTCAATTGATAGAAGAATTCCACGACACAATTGAATTTAAGAATAGGTAAAGGCCTAATAAATCAGTCGATTGCATTGTTGTTATATTAAGCTATCAGGAAAATGTCGTTTATTTCTACTAAACAAGTAAATGTAGATAAGTCGGCTTAACTCTTTTTTGGGGTGGGGGTTGGTGTGTGGGGGGGGATAAAGGGTGGTTATGTATCTTTAAAAAAAAAAATGAAAATCAAAAATCAAAATCTCTATAAAGAATTCCTCCTTAAGTTATTTATTTGTTAATATTAATTTTTTTAACATATATGATCGAATGAGGCAAACACTTATTGCAAACTTTAAAGTTAATATCGAAATTAAAAAAAAAAATGATCAAATTCAGCCAAAAGTTATCGAAAAAGTTTTCACCACAATTGACAATATGTTTATATAAAATTCTTTGGGACTAGGAAACAAAGCTATATAGTGCGAGGCTCAGAAACATATTAGTGTTAGTATTGAACCTCCTGTTGGTGTCCAATATTCACTAAAATGGTCCATTTTTCAAACGATTCTATATATTAATGGTGTTTTTAGCGACATTTGTTACGTAACCATACTGCAATATATGTCCTTCTGAAAATAATGATCGATTGAACGTGCTCTAAAGCGATTGGACAAAGGTTAAGTTACTGAATACGATGCTTTGTTCAATGGCCGATTTGGTTGTAGGAAAGGGAAACAAATGCGTGCGTACCGTTTGGGTAAGTAGTACATGCAGAACAGCTTGAAAAGATATTTTACGATGTAACGCAATCATTCGTGCATTTATAATAGCAATAATAATAAGAGCCATCAGGAAATGATGACGGCGGTCATATATTTCAAATCGCTTTGTGAATTTTAATTAACATTTTTAAATGGAAAAACAATTATGAAATAAATAAAAGCAAAGCAACAGTTACACCTTTTTTTGCTTTGTTATGTAAATTTACTTTGAACTCTAGCGAAACGTTCTACACGCGGATGAGCACATACCACCAGTGTAGAGTCGCTCGCATCCGTCAGGGGGAAGGCTGTCTCCCCTCCCTCTTCCGCGTTGTTCAGGTAATACAGGACGGTTATGTACCTGGAATTAAACGGCGTATCGACGACTACTTCTATAATAATAATAATGACACATAAATGAAAAAGAAACTTCCGAAAAACGTATTCGTTTATAAACAAGTACATGTATATGCAAATATACTCTGTCTAGTTGATTGTCTTGTAACCTAATTACTGAAACCATTTTATCAATTAAATACTGTTTCTTTACAAATTGTGTTGGTCCTTTAATTTGGGAATATACATTTGGAATCCAATTCTTAGTCATTTTTGAAAGTCATATCCGACATTGTTTACATGCTTGTCGGTGAACTGTGATATTTCTCTGTTGTAATATAACCTTCATGTCATTTACACATAATTATTGTTCTACACCTTGACCAATGAAAGCGTGCCTTAACAGTTTGCTGATTAATAACAATTGTCAATTAGCGTAAATATATTTTGCAATGGGCATAGTTTTACGTGCCTTAACAGTTTGCTTATTAATAACAATTGTCAATTAGCGTAAATATATTTTGCAATGGGTTCCTTACCTCTGTTGTTAAGGCCTGTTTATACTCAATGTCTTTATTAGGGTGTTTAAGATTGCAATAGTTGTTAAAACAACAGTGATCGGGTGTAGTCAGTGTCCAGATTTATTGATTTTATCAAGCAGTGGTAGTCAACACAATGGCACAATAAAACCTGCTCATTAATCCGCTGCACCCCGATAGTTTACAACTCTAATCCTTTTAATCCGCATGGGATATCACGGGGTGGTAATTGACATGACGCCTTATCTATGATCGCTCCGCCCACTAGAATTGATCAACCAATCAGCGATCGATTAATTCGGCGCACTCGTTAGCAACGACCTGTCCGCCATTTTCTAGACAAGTACATGTTTAGGTTCACTTTTATTCCAACGAGTTTCTTTTGCTTTCCTCTTTAAAAAACGATTAACAATGGTTAAACGGTGTCAAATGGGATTATGTAACTCGGACAATCGATGTCATGAAAGATTAGTTGGTGACATTTAATTTATATCGTTTCCAAAGCCGAAACTAGATCCTGAGAAGTGTAAGAGATGTATAAATACACGCGGTCGTCACCACGAACAACTGAACGTCAACACTGTCAAAGACAATTATAATATATTTTTATCGGATATATTAGCAGATTTAAATAGTTTATGATATCGATCTGATTATCACATAATATTTCACTTTTTTTAAATAGTTTTATCAGTTACTAGGTCAGAAGCGAGGTTCATCTGCATTACTTAAAGAGAAATAAAACCCAGCATGAAGCCTAATTCATGCTGTGTTTTATTACTCTGATAGTAATGCACTTAATTGACATTATACATGTTATTTGAAGGTGACATGTGATATATTATCTTATTAACGTATCTAAACATTTGCACTCATGTGGTGTCACCAATAAACGCTTTTAATCCACACTAGGAGCTCGAATGCATAGATCTCATTTTTTAAACGAGTTTCGTTTATTTTGTTCGGATTAAAAAACGGAAATGAAATATGGCAAAAACGGTGTAAAAAGGGTTAATGCAACTCTGGCATTTGGTATCCAGAAAGATAAGTTAGATGAAATAAATTTTTACCATTTCCAACGCGGCAATGCGGTCTTGACAAGAGCGAGTGGAAGCTTCAAGAATTACCGAGATCCCCTATAGAACAAACTTGAAATGTCATATAAGCAATAACTAAGCATTATTAAGTATGTATTATGTCACGTGTGCATGTAAAATAATTGAGAATTTTGGTACCCAATTCGTGTAACTTTACGAAATCTCCGTTAAAATTCGCGTTTCTGTGTGTGTCAGGAACAAGTGAAAACCATTTTGTTATTATTTTAATAAAGACGTATCGGTAAATGCTATTGTAAACGAGTTATTATAACTGATATTAGTTAACCAATTAATGCGGTAACTTCGGGGAAGTCGGTACCTGCGCGAGCGTCTGATATTGGTAAGCCTTATTAATTTATAATAGCCTGACCGTATTCCATTTCGTACAACGCTAATTTTATATCATACAATGTTCAAACTTACTGTGTTGTTTTTGCGCTTTAAATTATAGTGATTGATAAATGTCCCATAAGCAATGTTTAATATGATTAATATCACTTTTTTACGCAATAACATGTGGGATTGAGGTACCCACCCGGCGTCAGAAAGCGCGTAAAATTTCACCGAATTCCCAGTTATAAAGCGCTATTTCGTGTCAAATACACGGGTAGGGGGAATGTTTCGGTAATAATTTTGTTAATAACACGGGTAAATACCGGTGAAGTGTTAATTTATTGCAAATACCACCATTTCACGTAATAACGGGTTCGATTTCGGTAAGCGCGCAAGCGTTTGAGAGCGTGTTTAATGTACCGATTTACCCGTTATAAATAGCTGATGTTCTCTTAAATCGTATATTTTTTGCATTTGCAGAATAACTAAATGGCATCAACCCCTTTACAAGTGTAATATGGTGTTTAACAAGTCCATAAAATCATCCGGAATATCGCGTAAATTTATATGCAGTCTATAGGCAAAGAAGCCATTTTGGTGTTAGCTTGTCTAGGTTTTCTTCCCGCTGAGCCACGTGATTAAGTGAGCGGAGCGATCACTGATAAGGCGTCATATCAATTGCCGATAATGTGCGATAAGATAAGCGGATTAGCCAATACAGTGAAATGAAGTAAAACAAAACTAACGATTTGAGCATGTATTGCGTTCAACCAAAAATTGTGTTTTCTGAAGAGTAACAGAATATTAATATTGTAACCGGTTAACCTCCTTAAGAAACGGTTAACCGGTTAACCGAATAACCGTGCCACCCCTAAATAATAATAATAATAATAATAATAATAATAATAATAATAATAATAATAATAATAATAATAATAATAATAATAATAATAATAACTACTACTACTTCTACTACTATTAATACTACTACTACTAATACTACTACTACTTATAATAATACTAATAATAAAGCTCTTTCAACTCCTCTGCGTAAACACGCTTATACAGGACTATCAATCTTGGTAATAAAAAAAGTATAACGAATAAAATTGCCTTACTTTTGCAGACATGAAATTGTTTGGTGTAACACAAATATGTCATGATGTTTTAAAAAGTTTACGCCATGGCACTTTATCTATAAAATTATGGTGTAAAGATACGTTGTAAATGTCAACAATCTAGTTTCCTAACACCAGCACATACATATAAACGAGTAATTTAAAAAAAAAGTTAACTGATACTAAACATTTAATATTGTTGAAGTAAATTAATTGCATAACGTCTAACTTTAAGCAATCTCGACATATTTACTGGTATTCGTTGTAGAATTAAATAATATGTCTATACGTTACACGAACAAATCTTCATAGAAAAGTGAGGATTTTTACAAATGGTTCATGTACTATTAAACTACTGATTATTTTACTGGAAACGCACAATTTATAAATAATTATATAAAACTCTCATTGCGTTCATTTTCTGGTATCACTTCTACTGCACTGTTATTAAAGTATTTAATTCATTCGATTTACTTTGCCACTGTTAGTAGAATCGTATCTGCTAGCATCAAAATGTGGCAATCCATAGGCATAAATAAAAGTTACATTTAATACCGCTGTGCTCATGCCCGTTTTTGACAACGGAATTACAAATTTAGAAACAAACTACTTTGGTCTGACTTACCTGCAAATTCTGCAACAATCTGCCCACTGTGGTGTTAACGTCTTGCCGTCGCATCGCTCCTGGAAGCAACATGGCAAATCGTAGCGATCAGTTGAGTCCAGATGTGCATGATAGTGGCCACCTGGGGCGTAACTGACTACCTGTGTATGAAAAAAAAGATTGGTATTGGTCAGCTGGGACGTAACTTACCTACTGAGTATGAAACAAAAGAGTTGTAGTGTCACCCTTAGTTGTTACTGACCACCAGCCTACGAAACAAAAAGGTTGTAGTGACCAGCCAAGATGTTACCGACCACCTGCGCACGAAACAAAAATGTTCATGCTGCGAATGTCTTGAATCGAGTGTCTAAAAGACAGGTTGGTAGGAGCTTAAATACTGTATATATATATATATCACACTTATCAAGACAAAACATGTATTTTGCATTCCACTTGCGTCAGAAAGCAAACAGCCTGTACATTACAAACTTGATAAAAGGGATTATATAAGTAAACGGGAAACACTCTAATAAGAAACATGAACTGTAAGTTTACTTTAAATTGATGAAATTGTGTTACGATGCGCCACAAAGACATTTAACTGAATAGTCTGGTTACCTGTACATATTCACTCCGATTAATAACTTCGATGTCGAACTCAGTAAGTCTGGCAAGCCTAGGGGGTGGTAAAATTATATAATTTTTTTACAATATATGTTTCTTGATGAAATAATTATTCAACTGCCCCAGTATTGGAAAAATAATGTACATTCACAAATAAGAAAATAAACAATAGTTAAAATGGGGGTTGGATAAAGAATTATTATCAGTGAAAACCGATCGAATATGTTCATTTTAAATATGAAACATGTCATTTTTTATCTTTCACTAATAAACGATGTAATAAATAGTTGTGATATTGTTTTGATAGTTGTTATGCTAGTTGTTGAATCATTATGTAAATTGATACAACCACTTTTATTTTTTGTGACAGATTTAGACAATCAGCATACAGCAAATTATATATTTATGGATATATATGCTTTTAAATGCCTGAAACGATCGTAGATCCTAACGTTGTCATTGCATTTGACACTCTATTACTTATGCCAAGTTGACATTTTGAAATAAAGCGAACAAAAACATATTAATTTTAAAGATAAACCAACAGTAAGTACGTGCTGCATCATCTTTGTTATTTATTTATTTGCTATCCGAATATCCGGAAACACATAATTTAATTGCAGCTATTGAACACAACAATAAGATGTACCACACAGACAATCATGTGAAAATAGAGATATTTCAAATAGCAACCTCACATTGACAAAACTGTTTTCGAGTTAATTTTTATCTAAGTATGTAAATAACTTACGTTATCATCTGACATTAGCATGTTTCTGCATTAGAGATTTGGTTGTTGCCACACCATGCATTAGCATGTTTCAGCATTAGAGATTAGGTTGATGTCGCATCTTTACTACTGGACTGATGATCGAGTACCAAAAGAGGCAGACCAGAATGCGTTAACTTCCAAGAATCTTATGCAATCTTATCGCAATTTAAATCTAGATAGCTATCAACTAACATAGCTTATTTATAGACCTTTGGAAAAACTTGATATCTGACAGGATTGTCACTGTTTACAATAATAACGCATGAATTGAAACCGACAATTAGAACACAATATTAAAGTTACTAGAAAAGGTGCCCACCTATTAAGTAGACGATTCCAGAATTCTTCACCAAAGTGTGATCTCTGAAGCCACGTCTGTTCGCTCACCCGCGTGACCTCGGACAACGGGATATCAGAGTTCAATTCATCTTGGATTTCGGCGCCAAACAGGTTGCTTACGTTCAGACCGTTGTTTTTCGCGGATTCTATGATTTGGTCGCATTCCTCGTCCGATAAAAAGTTCGGGATTTCTGTGTTAACATTCAAATATGCGTTGCTTTAAATTGGACATATCGACTGTAGTTGTCAATGGTTTATATGAGATCGTTGTTTATGGTATTGTCATTAGTGGAAATGGATTCTTATTTGTTTTCGTTAACGCATGATATTTAATTCAGGCTCACATTAAATTGAAGTTTCTGTTTCAATATAAATTATCTTCAGT